>NC_081361.1:10149770-10449824 GCF_030684315.1 Stegostoma tigrinum | reverse complement strand
CAGCTGAATCATCGCTCATACCTATGTAGTTGGTTTAGTTTAGATTTAAGACCCTAATTTTGGCCAGGACTTTTTCCCCAAGAATTAACTTCAGAACTAAGATGGATATGTTTTTGTTAAGCAAGGTTACAGACAGAGTTAAAATACAAATCAGCCACATTCTGATAGGACTGTGGAACAGACTTGAGGCTGGAATGGACTACTTCTGCTCTATTCACTGTTCCTTTGAATTGGCACGTAGATGGCGACTTTGAAAGTACAGAGAAATATGTCTCTAAGAGGTAGCATGTTGGGCTGAATGTGTTCTCCTGTGCTGCAGTTTCTATGATTTTTGGTATCTGAGGCTTTTCTGCCTGTACTTTTGTCTGGACTCTTTGGTGTTGAGAATCTCCTGGAGGTAAGAACACAATGGTTTTCCAATCCAACCTTCTAAGCTGCAAATATGCTTCAGGTCTTGCCTTCAAGCTGCTTCCACTGGACTGGGAAGTTTCCACCCATTGTGCGCAGTAGCTATGTCAAAGGCATTTTATTTTGTCTGCATTTCTACGTTTGTGTGGGCTCTTACCTGAGATAGACCTTATCTACATTTAATTATTGTGCTGTACAAGGATCTATTCAGTTGTTTGTAATGTAGAACAAACATGATTGAATTTTCAGCTTTGAAACCTAACTTTAAATCTGTTCTTGGCTGATCGGGTGAAATCTCCCATTTGCACAATTCCTCTAAAAGTGGGATTAAAACAGAATGACCTGAAGTAACTTGGCATCACCGTGGAAAAACATTGTTAACGTTTTGATTCCAGCATGACCCCTCTTTGGAACTGAGTATGGTTGGAAATGTGATGGTTTTTATGCTTTTGGAAAAGAGTAAAATGCAGAGGTGGAAAATGAAGTCCTCCTTTTTTGGAGATAATAAAGTATGAAGCTGGATGAACACAGCAGGCCAAGCAGCATCTCAGGAGCACAAAAGCTGACGTTTCGGGCCTAGACCCTTCATCAGGTCTAGGCCCAAAACATCAGCTTTTGTGCTCCTGAGATGCTGCTTGGCCTGCTCTGTTCAGCCAGCTTCACACTTTGTTATCTTGGATTCTCCAGCATCTGCAGTTCCCATTATCTCCTTCTTTTTCTGAGTTTGCCTGCTTTGGTAATTCAAGACCTTCTGGACCCAACATTGAGTTCAACAATATCAGATCATGAACTCCGTTGCCCATTTTTATTATAACCCTCTCCAACAATGTCTTGCTTACATGGTTTTGCTGTCAGCAGAACTGATCTATTCTCTAGTATTAATACCTACCATTAACACATACTCTTCAACTGTATCTTTTCTTTACTACCTTTAGCACTCCATTGGCCATTTTCTTTGGGCAGCTTTCCCACGAGTTCCACTTCTTCCTTCTCCCCCTGCTTTCTAATAGCATAAAGACTACGATATTTTCAATCCTGTTCCATTCTGAGGAAGATCCGTAATGGAGTTGAAATATTAACTCTGTTTCTTGCCCCACAAATGCTGCCAGACTTGTTGAGTTTCTTCAGTACTTTCAGCTCTATTTCACATCTTCAGGATCTGCATTCTTTTGATTTAATTTTGATCACTGAATCTGGTTATTTACTACAAAGTGAGATCTTAATGTTTGCAATTTTGCTGCCCATCATAACAATGACTACACTTCTGCAGGTGGATGTGAAGCTCTTTAGAATTTTCTGAGTGGAAAGGGTACTTGTAAATACAATTGTTTCCTTTCTTTGTAGTCATTTGGTATTGCTGAAAGCAAGAAAAACCACATTATGTTGTAGCAACATGCTGTTTTCCCTTTTCTTTGGTATTTCTAGTGAATTGTCCAGATTAGTACAAGGATGAAACGCTTTGACAAAATGCCCTTCAGTCCGTATGTCTCCATCACTTCACTATTTCTTATTGCCTACACCTATTCATGCCTTTGAATTTCTACTTTCATAAATAAATTCATTGCAATCTCTACTCCTCTATTCTTCTAGCTCTCTTTCTCCATTACCACTCACGTATCTATCTATCCATCCATGTACTTGCCTATGTCCGTTTGACTCTTTCTGTACATATCCAAGCCTTCATCCAGGACACACTCTCCATCTCTCCACCTCATGCTTTGCCTCGTTGTATCTGACACTATCTGCATGTAGTCTGACTCCTTCCAAGTTCCGATACCAGTGGAAATGGTATCTCGGAGGTGTCACCTGGCAGATGGCTGAGCTTGTGGCATTAACAACTTCACGGATTCCTCCTGTCTTTTCTCTCCAGGGCCCAGTGGAAAGGAGAGGGCGGTATGTGAAGGCTGTGACAGGGTGATCGTAGACCGCTTTCTGCTGAGGGTGAATGACAGCTTTTGGCACGAGCAGTGTGTGCAATGTGCTGGGTGCAGGGAGCCCCTCACTACCACTTGCTACTACAGAGACAAGAAGCTTTACTGCAAGCATGACTACGAAAAGTAAGTGAGGAACAATCATCTCATTAAATAATGTAAAATGTACAAACCCACTTCCCCCCTCCCCATTTATGTTGGTTTCTGGTCCAATGATTCTCTGCACCCCATCTCCACATACTGTTACCAGATCAAGAAGAACAGGCAGACCATCTGTTGCTTGGTCTCTGTCAGTGCCTCACTTGAACCACAGCTGACAGAAACCTCAAAGAGAGTGACTTTGTGTCTATTGTCCCTCTCTCTGGGAGGGAAGTGGATGACACTTCAGCATGTACTGTATCCTACCTACCTCTCCCTGTGGTTCCACGCTAAGCACTTCACACGGTCAATATCCCAGTCAATCCTATAAAATATAATGAGAAGTAATTACCGTGATGGACACTGTACAGCGTTAAACCTGACCATGTGAAGGAATTGATATTATGTACAGCCTTGAGTATAGGTTTAAACATTAAGACAGCGAGACTCTTAACAGGAGTCGTAACTTTTTCATGTCTGTCGCTGTGTTATATATAGAGTTTGAGAAATGTTATGGTTAACCTGATTCTGAAATATCCAAATTTAAAAGATATCTATGAATCTGTGATGTCTGTAAGTGTGGGTATGATAGTCTAACACCAACATAGCTACATGTTGGTGACTTAGAAAGTTATGAGCAAAATTGCAGATGTTATCAAATAATCAAATATCTTGCTCATTGGCAGTACTGAGCACAGGTACAAAGCTGATGTAGTGCCAATGTTGGTTATCTTTATTTGGAAATGATGTCTTGATCAGAAGTACAATGCATTGCAGGAAAGTGACTCATTATTCACTCTTGGTATATGTGTACCTTGTTGTTTTTTCTAGATGGGTGCATTTAGTTGGTAATAACTACAGAAATAACAGTGCGGCATGTGAAATTTTGACACATGAACATGAATAATAAGGGGAGCATGAAACAATGCTACAGTTCACTGGGGTTACCCCAAATGTTGTGGAAAAATGTTCAATGAATGTGTCGTGAAATGGTGCAGTTAACATGGAGAGCTCCTGTGGAGCAGTGGTAATGTACCCACCGACGTACCAGAGTGTCGGGGTTCAACTCCCATCTACTCCAGAGGTGTGTCATTCCATCTCTGAAAATCCTAATTTTAAAAAAAACCTGAAAGGAGTTTTGGGGATCCTCAGTTGTAGTGTCCCTATCTCTGAGCCAGAAATCTCAAATTCAAGTCCCATCTGCTCCAGTTTATATTTTAGTGTCTGCTTGCAAATTCTTGATATCACGTCACAATAAAACTGTTGCTTTTTCACTTGCCTTGTACTTCTTATAAATATTACTTGGTGGATTCCCTGTTGTGATTTGTTACTCCTTATAGAATAGGATATTTTGAACCAATCAAATACCGCTGTTTGAAATGTATGAGTTTATGCTGGAGTCAAATTGTTCTGGAAGTATAGGGCTGTAATGGGTGATATTGAATTGGCCACCTTTTTTAACATGCTTCCTCTTTCCTGAACCTTTGTTTCCATTTACTTCTGAAGTAAACTTCAGTAACAATGAGCTCAGTGATATTTCGTATTCATTTTACAATAATGGCTTACAATAATTTCATCCTCAGATGTTTACATGAAATGTAGATAATTGGTTCCAGTATTAAATTAGAAATGTTTATTGCACCCTTCTGCCTAAGTATGTATCATCTCACAGTCATGATATCACAGAACAGTGTGAGTCAATTCAGTCCCACATTAAGGATGCTGCCAATTCCATCTATCAGAATTAATTTTCTTCCGCCAAACTTTCTATAATGAGGATCTTAGCTCAATAAGAAATTGAAATATTTGAGCATCTGTAATTTTATAGAATTTAAGCATTAAAGTAATCATTCAGTTCCACTTCTTTATGCGGGTCTCTCAGATGCTTCATCTAACCTCATGAGCGTGTCCTTGCTCTCTCAAATGTTAATCCATGTACATATCTAAAGAACCATGGCCATTTCTTTCTCTCAGAGAGAGATGAGTGTAGATTGAAGATAACCACTTCTCAATCATGAGGAGGTAGGCCTTCATGAACTACTGCAGTCAACATGGGAATTGAACCTGTGACACTAACTATAGTCAGCACTGCAACCTAGCCAACTGAGTCAATTAAAATTAAGAAATTAAAGAGCATTTCAAATTAGGTTCTTATTGGCAAATAAGTGTAAAAACAATAGGAATAGGAGGACCCAAGAACTGCAGTTAAAAATATTAATTGCCTGATTTATACCTTGTACGCCCTAAAATTACTCCCCTCACCTGAGACTGGGAATGTGATACAGAAAGACCGTGAGCTAATCTTCACTGGCACAGTGATAGGATACTGGCCTAGGGGGCAGAAGACAATCAGACTGAAGAACAGTCAGTCTGGTGAAAACGTGACAAAAGACAGCCTTGAACATGACAAACTGCTTCACAACAAGATGGAGCGTGCAAACCAATGTGCAACAGTTTTTATACAATGTGATGTAAATTTCACTAACAGTGGGCTTAGTAATTGCTGGTTATGGTGTGTGCAATGGTAATCTGTTGAAGTTGTTATGATCCCAGACCAGACCACCAAATTTATTTTACAACCTGACTACATACTGAGACAATAAAGCCTCAAGATTTCTTGGTTTTCAACAGATAACAATTAAATTCACTATGCAAATAGAATCTACAATATGAATACAACTTATATTTTAACATCCAGCATTGATAATAGACAAACTGTGATTGAATACCCTACAGAACAGATCGAATGGCAGATGTGGCTCAGTGAGGTTCATGGATTTCTCAGCAACTTGCAGAATAGTAACACTAGGCAATATCAAGACTCATCGAAACTCTATAGGGATTCTAATTCTTATCTTTCACAAGCCTAGCTTTGGAGCTCCCTCAAAAGTAACTCTATCATGGACTTGTTCAATGACTCCTCACGTCCTGGGTAGTTCACTCTCCCAATTGGGCCTGTACTGGCTGGATCCTGGAAACTGCACTCCAGTATCTATTCAATAGCACAGCTACAGCTTATTTGCAGACAGGTATCTTCACCAAGTTCGTACTGCCCCTTCATTTCTCTGAACTCTAATCTTTCTCAGTTGTATCAAGCGAATTCTGTTGATGAATTTCTTACACCTAATTCTCTGCATAACTGAATTATCAATGGAACAGACCTTTTCCAAGTCTAAAGCCATTAAGGCTTTTCTGTACCATGTTACCTGCACTTACTGGCTCCCAGGACTCCTCCTGAGTCTTAATTGCTTGGAACCTGCTTCAACAGCATCGTTTGGGGATGGAGCCTCTTGTCCCTGCTCCTAAATACCAGACAGACTAGCAGCGATGGGTAGCTACCAAGACTGCTACCATCTAACTGATTGTTCAAGGATTGCTGGTCAATCTTGAGTGACCTACTAAAACCCTCATAATTAGCTCCATACCTATTTCTAGGTGAAACTGAATGTAGCAACTAGGAGTGGAACTCAAATGAAACTAACATTGGATCGTCAAGTTTCTAGAATGCTACAACATGCACAGATGTATAGGACCAAAATAGGGTTTCATCATACAGTAAGGTATGGGAAGAGTTTAAAGGCCACATGAAGAGACAGGGGATTTGAATGTGAAGAGATGAGTTTAGTGGCACAGCCTGCATGAGTAGGATGAGCTCAACAGCCTCCTCTGGTGCTCTGAGTTTTGCTGTTCTAGGTAAGAAATTTTCTTGCTGCATGATATTTACAAAATGTACCTTTTCTTTTTAAAGCAAAGTTGGGGGAATAGAATCTGAACAGGATACTGTGAACAATACAAAGAATACTGTGTGTCAAATGCACTGTCCACTCTTTATCGCTTGCCACACATTCCTGTATATCTATATTTCAGTAGACATTTGTCTGTGGTTTGCATACATGTGTTGAGTTGTGTTAAGATCCACTTAGGCATTTGTCGAGCAGATTGATTTTTGTTTGAAACCAGATACCCCATTTTTGTCCCTTGGTTCTAGTTGGTGTTTTTGATGGTAAGTTGCTGGTTCTCAGGTAGTGAGTGCACTGTGTGGGTTTCAATTAATAGACAAATGTAAAAGGTTGTGTATTTATCAGGAAAGACAGGTATCAGGTCTTGCTGATGGAGCTGTACTGGGAGACAGCCAGGTGTGACTCTGTGAAGCCAGGAATATAATGATTCTTAGATGTCAGCACTTGAAATTAGAGTTGGCTCCTTCCAATCTGCTTCTGGCATTTCTGCCAAAGTTATGACAGGAGATCGGGTGAACTTTTACCTCATTATGCCCTTGCCTGACAAAAAAACATTAGCTGTAGATGTCTCTCACATCTTTAAATCTTTTTGGCAACTGTTTGATGTGTTACCTACTCCAGAGTTACATATTTCCAGTGTCCGATGTTTCTGCTTGGCTTCCAACCATTTAGTAATGTCATCCGAACAAAATAAACCAAATAATGTTAAAGATTGAAGAACTGCAACCTTGGTGTGTTGTGGCCATTACCATGTTGTGTCTGGGTAGCTGCCATCTGCTACATTAGTATTACTGGAGTAGTTAGAGTCATACAGCCTGGAAACAGACCCTTCCGTCCAACTCATCCATGCCAACCAGATGTCCTAAATTAATTGGGTCCCATTTGCCAGCTTTTGACCCATATCCCTCTAAACCCTTCCTATTCGTATAACCAACTAGATGCCTTTTAATTGTTATAATTGTACCAGCCTCCACCACTTTCTCTGTGAGCTCATTCCATACATGCACCACCCTCTGCATGAAAAAGTTGTCCCATTTATATCTTTCCTCTCTCACCTTTATCTTATGCCCTCTAGTTTTGGGCTCACATACCCTGGGAAAAGAAAAGAAGCCCTTGGCTATTCACCCCCATCCGTGCCCCTCATGATTTCCCTCTCTAATGTTGCTCCTCAGCCTCTGATGCTCCAGAGAAAATAGAACCAACCTGCTCAGCCTCTGCTTGTAGCTCAAACCCTCCAACCCCAGCAACAACCTTGTGAATCTTTTCTGAATCCTTTCAAGTTTAACAACATTTTTCCCCATAGCAGTTGCCATTAACCAAACCTGGCACTCCTCCAAGTTGAAAATAGTGTCATCTCCTCCACCCCGGGCAGTTGTGGGTGGGCTATTCAAACTGGGAGCACAACCCACCCACCTGGGTTATCTGAATACAGCTTTAATTCCCTGAACTTGCAGTGACCCGAGGTCAGTTAAAGCTTGGCCCTGTTTGTGTTTTCCTTGCCCTTGCTGCAATGACTTTAAATGATCTAAAATTAAGTTCAAATGAATTTGAATTCAGTCAATTATGGCAGCACAGGACACACCTGCATGGCTTCAATTGACTGCTGTTCACAGAATTTCTATACCTGGGGCAGATTAAGGCAGTCAATTGAATCCAATTTAAAAAGCTAGACCAAGTGCATTAATTCCATCAATCGAAGATTGGCTTATTTCTTGGCAACCCCACTCTTCTGTGTAATACTGCAGGAAAACCTATTCCAATTACACGTTGAGTGCAATTGATCACAGTCCTTAACTGCACTGGTTCATGGCAACTAATACATTGAGGATTACGTTAATGCATTTGTGTGGCAACATAAGGTAGCTCAGCGAAATGGGTGCAGTGCATTTGGGGCCCAGTTTATTGATTATACCCCTAGCTGAAACTGCACGACAGAATTTTAATTAGGATAGAGAGTGTGCAATGGACTGAAAAAGTGATATGGTAGATTATGCAGTTTTAATTTGCATTTACATGAATGGCATGTAATGAGGATGTAAGAACTATGAGATTTATGGGAGCATAGAGTCATACAGCATGGAAACAGACCCTTCAGTCCGACCAGGCCATGCCAACCACAATCCCAAACAAAACCATTCCCACCCGCCTGTGCTTGGTCCATATCTCTCCAAACCTTTCCTTTTCGTGTATTTATCCAAATGTCTTTTAAACGTTATAATTGTACCCGGATCCAACACGCCCTTTGGAAGTTTATTTCAACCTCTGTGTAAAAAAAATTGTCTATGTCTTTCTTAAATCTCTCTCCTTAAAAATGCTCCCCCTAGTCTTGAAACCCCCATCTTAGGGAAAAGACAACCACCATCAACTCTTTTCAGACCTCTCACTATTTTATGAACTTGTGTCAGGTCACCTGTCAACCTCCTACACTCCACTGCAGGGGAGAAGATGGGCATCAATGTGGTAAACTGGGTAGCACCAGGCTAGAGGTTTTAAAACTTTGTCAATTGGTGGGGGGAGGGAAGGATGAAGGATATAGCAACTCCTTATTCTGACGTCCTGGAAAAGTATGTGTCAGTGTTGGTGACATTGCGCTGGGGTGTGGGGTTTAGTATCAATACAGTAACAAATAAGAGCATTGGTTGAGGCTTTAAGGAAGAGGACCTTACTGAATGGATCTAAGGACCATAACCCAGGCATGTGTAGGGTTGGAAACAGAGTCAAAAAAGAGGAAGAGAACTTGTGTTCACAAGTGTGGCAATTACACCATGCCACAAATTTCGTTACAGATAATTCTGAAGTGTAGGCTCTACTGTAATGTAGGAAATACCACAGCCAATTTGCATGCAGCAAGGTCCCATCAGCAACAATGTGATGATGGTAATATAATCCATTTTAGGTGAAGGTTGAGGAATCATATTAACACCCAGAAGTCTGTACGTGCTCATGGTGTTTTATGTTCCAACAGAAAGGTGGTCCCTCTGAAAATGTAACAGTCCCTCAGCACTGCACTGGAATGCTGCATATTTAGAATTTAGGAAGCAATGTGAGCAAGTGGGTCCAATTGTTTTAAATCAGTGAGCGAGAGCAAAGGAAAGTTCTTTTGGAGAGAGGGAGGCTGAAGGTGAGAATTATCACGTGAAAGGCCAGCATGTTCTAGTCAGGTAGCAGCATAAATTGGAGCCAATGTGTGAAATACAACAAACCACTGTAAATTGTCTCAAACCCAGTCACCACTTCCTAATGACAAATCTTTTTCAAAGAATCTCTGTGATAGCACATTGTAAATCCTAATTTTTAAATGAAAGGTATTGTTTGTTTTTTTTATGGACTTTTGATGTTAGAATTACCTTGCTTTGGGACTCTGTTTGCTCTGGTGGAAATGCATTGAAAGAAAGAACAGACTTATGTTCATGTAATGCCTTTCTAAATCTTGGAGATGTCCTAAAGCACCTTACAGCCAAGAAAGTAGTTGTCAAGTGTGGTCTTTGTAACCCTCAAAGGCCAGCACTGAGGCTGGGTGTCTAAGGGCACACTTCAAGCTATATTTACAGGCTGTTGAGTACATTTAATGTGAAGGGCTCAGATTCCTGCCACATGTCAGCCGTGCAAATCTTTTTCAGCTGTTTACAACCTGTGCAGAGAACGAGTTGGAAAAGTTGTTTGTAGAAGTCCAGCAGCTTGTGTCTGTTGGTTATAACACTGGAATCAGCTTGAGTGTGAGAATTTATAGACCCTCCCTTAAGAGCAATAAACTTCATATTAATACAGCAATTAAGCAACAAGTTGGATTGAGCCTGGAGAAGTCAGTCAGTCTGCAAGGTTGAGGTTGTAATCAGAAGGCAAGCTGCTGAGAAAGTGTTTAGAACTAAATTATGGCTGTTCTTCCTCGTGTTATTCAATGTTGCATAAAAATCTTTGCTCAAACTTTGGCCCTGCTAAATGATAAACCAGAAATGGATGGGGATAAGTCATTGTGAATGAGGGAAGGTATAATGCCACATACAACAAATTAAAATGAAGCAAAAAAGTGGAGTTTTGCAAAGGCTTAAGAAGTGAATTGAATGATTTTTTCAATCAAATAAGGAAGCAAATGAAAATGTGCAAAAATGGAAGCAGCTGTTCTCTGTGTGTTATTGGCAGAGAAGCATTAAATATTTATTGTAATTTCACCTTCATGGAAGGAAAGGACCTGGTGCTGGATGTAGTAATAAGTTTGCGAAACACCACAATCTAAATGAAAGCCATGCTTCTTTGATCAAGAAACAAGAGAAACCCCACTGATTTTCTGAAGAGTGTCAATCATACAGATTGCTACTCTGCTTTCTTTTAAACCAAGTGAGGAAAAAGCTTTGCATTTCTGACAGGAAATTCCAATCAGGGCTCCTTCAGGAATGTGGAGTCATACTTCTGCTCTGACAGGTGCCTCATAGAACAATACAGTGCAGAACAGGCTCTTCGGCCCTCGATGTTGCGCTGACTTGTGAACTAAGCTAAGCCCATCCCCCTACACTCGTAGTGCAGAACCTCTGGCAAGAGGCAAACTCTTTCTCACAGCTGTCAGAAAATAACCCTGAACACTAAGGCCCAGAATCACAGACAACCACTTCTGCAGCTGCTATCCAACAGTAACAGTGTAAGGGTGCTGGGCGGGTAGGGTGCCTGATGGAATAAGGGGGAGCTTTGAGTCAGATTGGAGGGTGTCCAGAGTGTGGATATGGATTTGTGTTGCAGGTGACGCTCCAGTCCAGATCTGGGGAGGAGAAAGAGATGGGATTCAGGGGAAACTGCATGTGGACTCTGGCATGGGAGTGAAGGGATTGGGTCTGGCAGTGGAGCGGATGGGGCTTATCAGGTACGAGTGTCAGAGGAAGGGGGTTGCTCTTGGGTTTGATGGCAGAGAAGGGGTTCATCTGTGGGGAAATCTCAGGTTTGGGGGGGAAAGGGGTGGGTGTCGGGTCAGGCTCTCGGGGAGGCGTAGTTTAATTATTACTCAATAGTCAATCTAGATATTAGATTGTTTAAACTTCCCTGTGTAACCATTTACTTAACTTCAATGGAACCCTTCAAATTTTCCTATTTGAAGAGATCGGTTTGGAGTGTCCCAAGCATAGAACATAGAACATTACATAGGACATTACAGCACAGTACAGGCCCTTCGGCCCTCGATGTTGTGCCAACCTGTCATACTGATCTCAAGCCCATCTAACCTACACTATTCCATGTACGTCCATATGCTTATCCAATGACAACTTAAATGTACCTAAAGTTGGCAAATCTACTACCGTTGCAGGCAAAGCGTTCCATTCCCTTACTACTCTCTGAGTAAAGAAACTACCTCTGACATCTGTCCTATATCTTTCACCCCTCAATTTAAAGCTATGTCCCCTCGAGCTTGCTGTCACCATCCTAGGAAAAAGGCTCTTCCCATCCACCCTATCTAACCCTCTGATTATTTTATATATTTCAATTAAGTCACCTCTCAACCTTCTTCTCTCTCATGAAAAGAGCCTCAAGTCCGTCAGCCTTTCCTCATAAGACCTTCCCTCCATACCAGGCAAAATCCTAGTAAATCTCCTCTGCGCCCTTTCCAAAGCTTCCACATCCTTCTTATAATGCGGTGACCAGAACTGTACACAATATTCCAAGTGCGGCCGCAGCAGAGTTTTGTACAGCTTCACCATAACCTCTTGGTTCTGGAACTCGATCCCTCTATTAATAAAAGCTAAAACACTGTATGCCTTCTTAACAGCCCTGTCAACCTGGGTGGCAACTTTCAAGGATCTGTGTACATGGACACTGAATTTGCGTTGGGAATTTGCCCTTTAGAATCTCCAGTTTCCTGGGCTCTTCCCTAAAAGTCTGTTTTGTCAGGAATTCCACAGGGTCCCTGCGCACAACAGACATCTGCACTGGGCAAATTATTATTTGGCCATTGGAAAATCCAGTCCATTGTCAATGTTGATGTTTAGAAGAATTTGGATGCATTTGTAACTTATAAGGGGCATACAAAATTGACACACAAGTTAAACAAGTAATAGGAAGGAAAATGGGTAGCCGGTCTGTATTGTAAGTATTTTTAAATGAGGCTGTTTAGAAATGTCATGACATACATCCGGGGCAGGGACCCAGATCTTCTGGATACTAACAGGAAGTCACAACCAATTATTCTTACCTTACAACAATGACAGCACTTCAAAAATACATGATTGGCTGTAAAACACTTTGGAACATCCTCAGGCTGTTGATGATGCAAATGCAAGTTTTTTTCCATATGTCTGCCTTGCAAAATTTACTTTTGTCATCAGCTCGACATAATCATGCATAATCAAAGTCTTTTTGACAATAAACGTAATTAACTGAAGTCTGAGGTCGCTTAGCAAAATTAAAGCACATACAATACAATATAAAATAACCTGGCATGGATTAATGATTGGCCAACAGGCAAAACAGAAAGTCGGAATGAGAGGGACATTCTGCCATTGACCAAGCAGCCAGGGATGGAGGTGACTAAGCAGATCTGTGATTCCAGCAAAATAAACATAAGGTTCTGGAGATCTGAAATAAAAAGAGAGTGTTGGAGAAACTCAGCACATCTGTCGGCATTTGCGGAGAGAGAATCTGGTTAAAGTTTCAAAGTGACTCTTCAGAGTTAGCAAGAGAGGTGGAATTGTGACTTTATGGGATTTTATGTGATTTTTTTTGTCCTGAGTAATGCTCCACAGAACAACATGCCTTGCAGCTGTGCTCATTGCTTTCTCTCCAGACATGTCACAATTCACCTAAGCTACCAACATGCACACAGTCCATGTTGCTCAAATACCAATGCCCTCGCTGTCAACCTCCCCATTGGTTATCCTCCTCTTCTCTCAACTCTGACTATTACAAACACTCGCATCTCCGTGCAGGAGAAGATCATAAATAACCTGGTAAGAGGCTTTTGCATCTCCTAGTCACAACAACACAAAGAGGAATCCATTCAGCCTATCAATCCTGTTCCTCTATTCATCACAATCGTGACTAACTTCGAGCTTATTTGCCTGCCCAGTCCTCATTGTTCTGTGGGCAGTCTGTGTCACTGTTTGTGTCATATATATGGGCTCTCTGTACCAGTGTTCACCGAAAAGTCAGTTTGCTGCCACAATTATATATCACAACATCATCATGTGAGTATTGTTTAAGCCACTCCTAAGCCTTTTCAACAGACCCTGACACCTTTATACAATTCTCAGCCTTAAATATATACCTGACTGTCTGCAGAAGAGAATTCCAAATGTTTATAATCCTTTAAGTGAAGTAACTTCTCCTCATATCAGTTCTAAATGACTGAGACTGTATCTTAGATTCCCCAACCAGGAGAAACAATTTCTCAGCATCGACCCTACCAAGCCCATTCAGAATCTGTAGTGTCTCAATGAGATCACATCCCATTCTTTAAAACTTCAGAGCGAGTACAGGCCCAAAACACTCATCACAGGATGACCCTAACTCAGTGACCAATCTAGTGAGCCTTTGCTGCACCACCTCCAATGCAACTAAATAATAGAGATCAAGCTCTTGTGGTGCAGTGGTAGTGTCCCTACCACTGTCCAAATCTCCTGAAGTTGCTTTACATCTTCCTCACAACACACATTTCCACTCAGCTTGTATCATCTGCAAACTTAGAAATAATACACTTGATTCTACCTCTATATCATTGATTTTATATTGTAAATGCTGGGGCCCAAACACTGGACCTTAAGGTGCCCCGCTAGTCACAGCCTATCAATGTCAGAATGACCCAGTTAATCTTACTTTCTGTTTTGTCTGATGGCCTATCATTAATCCATGCCAGGCTATTTTATCTTGTATTGTATGTGCTTTAATTTTGAGAAATGACCTCAGACTTCAGTTAATTATCCTTATTATTAAAAAGACTTTTAACATTGCATGATTATGTCGAGCTGATGACGTAAGTAAATTTTGCCAGGTGAGACTCCCAGACATATATAAAAAAACTTGCATTTGCATCATCAACAGCCCGAGGATGTTCCGAAGAGTTTTACAGCCAATCGTGTACTTTTGAAGTGTTGTTACTGTTGTAAGGTAAGACTAATTGGTTGTGACTTCCTGTTAGTACCCAGATATATGGCATCACAGAGCATTTGGTGCCTGGTTCATGCCTGTTATCCATCCACAATTTCGTGATCTGTGTCTTACTGAAGTGGGCAAAAAGCAATAGCCTTCCAACCGAAAGAGAGGGTGTGTATGGTCACAGGTAGGCTATTCCTGGGCCTCTCGTGCATCTTTCAATGGCTGATACAAAAAAGGGTTTAGTTGTGAGTTTGTGAATTGGGAAAATTAACACAAACTGTGGCCAAGTGTCAGGAAGGAGGTTATATGCTTACGTGCCAAAAGAAAGAACAAACCATAATTTTATCACTATTAGACAGAAAGTCTACATGAAATCAGAATCTTATTTTTAGTATTTCACTGGGGGTAGGCATCACAAACAGAACCAGCATTTTTTGCCCACATCTTACTGCAAAGCTTACAAATACTCCAAATGGTCTGTCAGTGAACTCAAGGAAAGATACGGTAGTATCAGTGACCAAGGCCTTGTACACAGAGCTTGTTTGTAAGAACAACCCTCCCTTCATCCCTCCCTCCCTCAGGTATGAAACAGGTGACAGAGGAGAGCACCCATGACCAGACAATGCACTCGGTACGTAAGGGCTACAACTCTGCTGAGCAGCAGCATTAAAAAGTAACAAGCAATAGTGACATTTGAGCTGGACTGGTTTGTTTAAGCAGGGTCTGTATTGTCTTTCTGAAGTCTGTGGCACACAGCTGAGCTTCAATGAGCATGTTAGGCCTCAAGTTTCACTCTCCACAATGCATCTATTATCCAATTTCTCCAATCAAAAAAAGCCCCAGCACAATTCCACTTGAGAATCTGTAAACAAGCAAATATTGTTCTGATCAATCTCAATTCATAGATACTTTGGGGAAACAATACTGTTTCATTTTTTTGGGGGTGGTGTTTCAGAAAGGGTCTGTTCTGGTAAGTGTGCTTTGAAAATATATTCGCTTTTTTTTAATACAACACCTACACTGCGTTGAAACAAGTGAAATGAGGTGAGGTCTTGAAGAATTTATTTGAAACATGCTTGAACAATCTGGGACCTTTGGCATGAATCCAGGCCCAATGTTTGACACAGATGGAATGAGTAACTTTAAGCGTATAGCAGTTTTACCTCCCTGTCTTAGATTCTACTAAAGATATATTGAATATATGCTTTTCAAGATGTCCAGAGCTGAAAGTGCCTGATAAAGAAATTCAATATACATGTTTTGGCAATTCTGAGAGTAATGCTGCAAAGGGAACACCTTTCTCTTGGTTGTAGACTGTATGCAGCTACAATTGTGCTGATTTACAAACTGAAGAAGCGAAACCCCTTCAAACAGGAACCTGAGAAGAATTTAGGCGCTTGTTAGAGTTGTAAACCTTCCAGGATTGGTTTGGATTCTGCCGGCCCTGGAAATCAATCCTCAGTTCGCTGCTATGAACAAGCCTGGCAAAAAGGAATTAGAGATCTGAAAAAGAAATTGTGTGTTCTTTTAATCTTGTTTCAACTGCAGTTCAAGACAAGGGCAGTTAGGAATGGACAACAAATGCCAGCAGTGCCAAAAATGATCATTGCCAAACAAAGAATGAATGAAAAAGCCTGCTGTTTGCTGGTGAAAGAAATATTGATGAGGGGCAGCAAAGGGAAGAGGTTGTTTGACTGAAAGCCAAGAATCATTTAACTTGGGTAATGATGGGACTTTAGCATTTGCTGGGACAGTTTGGAAATATGATGGCTATGAGGAATGGATGTGTCTAACAGTGTGTGAGTATGAGGGTGAGCAGGCCGGAGACTTTCAGGAAGACATCTACTAAGAGTTGGCACCCCTACAGAATGTGCAGAGTTAACTACATCCACTCAGTTGTTACTATATGTTTCAGGTTGAAGGCACCCGCAATGCCACATTCGCCTCCCAACAGAAATGAGGGGTTTGTTTTCGCTCACAGCGTGTTGAGACCCAGGAGCTCTAGTAGGGCAGAGGCTCTATCACATACTGTACCAGGAAAGAAATAAAGGATAATGTTGCCTCAATCTACTTGGGTTTAATATGGGTTGCAGAAGATAAAAAGAGGTCTGACTCTTCCTGTTAATCTGTCAACAGAGTGTAAATGGATTTGTGGGAACTGTATGGAGACAGGAGGGAATAAGGGACTTCGTGGGATATGTGGCGATTGTCTGTTTTTAAAGTAAAAAGGTAAAGTTTGGATTGTTCTAAAAATGAATGTGTGTATCCAGGATCTTAGAGCAATGAACAATGATCACAGTGGCAGGCACAGGAGATGATACACTGACTGAGCTTGTGTGCATTGGTGATTGGACAGTCATGAGCTAGGGGATTTAAGCTGCCTATATTTACAATCAAGGTTTAATGGTCGTTCTCTCATTTTGCCTCATCCTGAGGGGATGTGTTAACAGGTGCACAGCCCACAGATCTGGGTGAAGGGGAGGGGAGGGATGGGTGGATGAAGGGGAAATGTAGCCAGCCTGTACTGCAGCCCTTCACTTGTGAACCCAGGCAGCGACAACTTCCTGCATTTATATAGTGTGTTTAATGGCGGAATGCCCCAATGGTGGCAGGGGAGGGTTTGTTGGAACAAGAAACATTAGTTTGACACTGATCCACATGAGGAAACGTTGTGGAAGATGGATGAAAGCTCAAAAGATCAAAAATGTGGAATTTATGGGGCAATTTAAAGAACGAGTGGGGACGGGGAAGGTGGAGAGATTTAGAGAAAGGATATCAGGCTACTAAATGGCTGACACCGGAAGAATTAACAAAATTGGGGATGCACAATTTTCCAGAATCGAAGGGCTGCCAGAATTTTGGAGGATTCATGAGACTGGAGAAATTTTTGACCAAGAGAAGGAGGGTGAAATCATGGGTGCATATGAACACAACTGTTCAGAAGCTAAAAAGAGAGTGAGGCGTTTTTCAGATAGCAAGAACTGCAGATTCTGGAGTCAGAGATAACTAAGAGTGAGGCCGGAGGAACACAGCAGGCCAGGCAGTGTCAGAGGAACAGGAAAGCTGATGTTTCGGGTGGGAAATGATTTCTGAAGAAGGATCCCGACTCAATACGTCAGCTTTCCCTTTCTTCTGATGCTGCCTGGCCTGCTGCATTCCTGCAGCTCCACGCTTTGTTATATCTGAGATGTTACTGAGCCGGTTTTTCCCCTCAAATGCATATGTAGCTGCAGGCAGAGTTCACATACAACTGCCAGAAATTAGAACCTGAAATGACCATTCTCCTTGCTTGCATGTGGAGAATGAGGCCAGCTGAGTGTCTCATATGTTGCCCACCTTGAGATTACACAGGCCCAACAAGGAGGGGAACTTCTCTGGTCAATGGGTTAACACTGTACATGTGGGGCATTTACCTACCGAGACATGTGTAATGCACAACTCACCAGGGTAGTGTGCTAGAAATCAAGGCCCACTATTCCCATAGTTGTCACAAGCTTGATTAAAGCACTTTAAAAACCCAATGTGCATATACTATTAATCTGAATTAGACAGTTAGTTTGATTTGGGACGGTTAACTTGATTAAAGCACTTAAATCCCATTACAAGTTAAGTCTCCAATTCAGATTAATAGTATATGCACATTAAGTTTTTTTTCCATCAACAAGAAAGTAACTATATTTAGCAGTCAGACTGTTTTTAACAAATGGCAAAAACTAGACAAGATGAATTGTTAATCTATAACTGTTTGATTTAAAATTTAACCATTTGAAAAATTCCCATTCCCACATACAAGCAAACGCGGAGACAGACAAGGGACTAATATTGTGGGTGGACAGTAAAACTTGGGGACGCACAGGTTGATAGCATCAGTTCAGAGACCATTGTGTTGATGAGTTATTTTCATTTAGATTCCTTCCAACTATTTGCTGAAAACAGGAGATTGCGTGTCCAACAATTGTCGGGTTTTCATTTTGCAGATAGAGACTTCACATTTTCAGTGTCATCGATGGATTTTTTTCCCCTCTCTCCTTCCAATAGGATTTGCAGAGAGAGAGGCTCACAGTGGAAAGGCAAGGGACAATAGTTAGCTGCTAGGAATTATCTTTCATTTCTCCATACGCAGAAGGGAGTCAAAGAGAAATGGTGCTTCCTCTTACCAGGACTCAATGTATTGTCTACATATAGTCATCTACCCAGGATTAAATCAGAGGGTTATTCATATGCTGAGCCATCCTGATCCCACAACTGGCGTTGATTTGTCCCCCTCTGCTGAGATGAGGCGACATTATAAATACCACTCCCAATGTTTTCCAGTAACCTGTTTTAAAACTGCAAGCATCTTCTTACGCAGCCTGCTCTGTTTAGAGCAGTGTTTGTTTCCTATTTTCACTCCACGGTTCAAAAACAAATATGTGTTTTTTACAGAAACAACAAGAACTTGTATTCATACAATGCCTGCAATGTTTAAAACCCATCACGGCGCTTCACAGGAGTGTATTTGGGTAAAATACTACACCAAGTCATATAAGGAAAGAATAGGTCAGACAGTTGTTGAGGAATCTCTTAACTGAAGAAAGCCTGGCAGAAAGACGAGATTCGTAGGGGAGGGGTTTTCAGGCCTAAAGGCTGAGGCAGTTTAGTGTCACAACCACCAATGGTGGAATGAGTAAAATTGGGAATGTTCAAGAAACTGGAATTAGAAGAAGATAGATATCCTGCAACATGAAGATGGAGCAGATTACAGAGATAAAGAGGATCCAGTGAATGGAGGGATTTGAAAACAATGATCAGAATCTTAAAGCCAAGCAGGTGCATGCCTGGGAGCCAGTGAAGGTGCGTGAACATAGGGGTGATAAATGAAGACAATTTGGATTTGATTAGAACAAAGCTAGCAGAGGTTTGGCTGATCTCAAGTTTATGGAGGACAGAATGTGGGAGTTGGGCCAGGAGTGTGTTGCAGTAGTCAGGTCTGTCATGAATGAGGTTTTCTGACATGGATGAGATGAGGCAGAGCTGTAATTAGGTGATGTTTTGGAGATGGAAAGATGCAGTGTTAACGAGGGTGCAGATGTATGATTAGAGTTTCATTTTGGTGTCAGAAATGACACTGAGGTTGTGAAGAGACTGGTTAAGCCTCAGAGAAGACATAGACAATGAAACTCCGGACCAATGCCTGGGTATAGTGCTTCTCTTTGGAACACTGTAATTCACTGAATGGTGGGGAAGTGGGACCCACCTCCATGCACACTTTCCTTGACATATGGTCGTACCACAATAGATAGTTTACTCAGGAGAGTGAGAGATGTACCCACCGGAAGGCGCAAAGAACCAGTGGGTTATCATTTTTTTATCCATTTTATTCAGGACTCTGCTCTATGAAACCTGGCTTAACCCTATCTTCTCCTTACATTCCTCAGTCACTTTAGTCAACAAAGAAGAAGAATGACATTGAATACCAGGCTCACGGTTTGGGCAACATATCTTATCTGGGCACATTGTGAATAGACAGTGCCAGATGTAAAGGGATTAATGTCTGTGGAGGGTGACAAATGAAAGGGTTCGCGCTATGCCTTGAATGGCAGTGCCTTGAATATAAAGGTTAATGAGCCTCACAGTCAGACCTCTCAAGATGAAAACATTTAATGTATGTGCATGATCCCGCAGTTCATTTACTCTGAAACACTGAACCATTCTTTCTTTCAACGCTGTTTGTTTAGTACAGTAATAGCATTCCTTTTAAGGAAAGGTGAACAGGGTAAAAAGGCCACTCTGTAAACTCTGAGCCAATAAAGGTATGAATGTCAACACTGCTAATTTGCTACAGAATCTCCACAGATGCACTGTCACTCACTGAGTTTCTCTGAACCACTCGAAGGACCATTAACCTGCGGCATTCCTATTGTAATTCTTACAAACACTGTGCAGGTGTATCAGCACAAAGAAACGTTTGTGTTGGGTAATGGTGTGAGCTCTTACATTGCAAACACCCTCCCCCCACCCAGCACCATCACTGCGCCTCTCAAATCAGTTGAGGCATCTTTTAACGATATAAGAGTTTTACCTCCTAGAATGTGTTTGTCCTGATGTGGCAGAGCTTATATTATCTACTGCCACATACAAAACTGGGTGTGGATATTATGGAATTGAAAAATCCAATGGATATTTATTATGAACAATGATTTTGTATAAACATTACATTCCTTAGGCACATCAGTGTCTGGGGTAATATTAAGTTATTCATTTACAACAGAGGAGCATGCTTCCAGTTGAGAGCAATGCTCCAAATGATCAGAGGTAAAATGGATTGTGATTGTCTTTTTAATGCACAAGTCACATGCTATGAAGCAGTGACAATATCATGAGCATGTTGCTTAAAGGTTTATTGACCATAAGGCATAACTTAAGTTGATGCCTCTTCAATGCAAATATAAAAGCTTATCCCCAGTAGGTACTTATGGTCAGGTATAGGCACATGTGGTCAATTTCATAGTGATATAAACATGTAAAACAGTGGTCATGAAACTAACATTTCAAAATTTAGTAGAATGGGATTGGTTAGGCCAAAGGGTCTGCTTCCGTACGTGTGACTCTATGATCAGATCTATGATTTCGAGGTTTGACAACTCATCTTGATCTGGTGACCATATAACAAATCTTGGGAGATGGGTGTTGTTTTCAGTTGCATTTGTTAGATGACCTGGTTGTCTTCCTGGTTGCTATCACTCAACATCACTGCACAGTCATCATCATCATCATCAGAATTCTTACCCTCTGTCTTCTTGCATGAGTAGTCTTCTTGCATACACTGGTTTGAGCTGGGTTTAATTACTTCATGATCAGTAATGACTTCGTATGATCAACTGGTTGCATGCTCCTGTCCCTGACCATTGATTGCATCAGAAAACTCTTTGCTAAGTGGTCTGGCTGTCTCAGGGTGCAAAGAATCTCAGTCGCTTTCCCCATTATAGCGCCTGTTATTTAGCATCCAGTTCACAAACTGTTATCTAAATTGTTCAAACTTCAAACACGCACTGTAGGCATGTTTCCCCTCAATCACATCAGGATAGAGGAGCTCCCACATGCAGAAACATTAGCACATCACCCAAATGGCTATCCTTAAAGAGTTTTGATGGTTTAATTATATTATTCATTTACATATGTTACCTTATCTACGTTTTATTCACATTTCCACCCATTTACATACTATGTTGAAATCCAAGAATAGAAAAGACCTTAACCATTTACCAGAGACTTATCAAGCAACTAACTTCTTACTCCAAAGTAAAGCAAGATCCAGTTCCAATCAGCTCCAATCAGCTCCAATGAAACCAGCTCTGTGTCTGTATCTGTCTGCCAGGGTCTTTTTTTTTTGGTTGCTCATGTCAGTGATGCCAGTCTCAAGGTCCTTAACTTGCCCTCTCCTCGAGGTGATGCTGACTGCTTACTTCAGGAAACTCTTAATTTTACTATGATTAGCTTTTGTGGTTAGCAGGAGATTCCCATTCCATGTGCTTGTGTGAGAGAGTGTGGGTTGATCTCACATATAACGGTTGGCACTCACTTGCTGCCTCAGCTCACACCCAAAAGGCTGGCCACTGGGGCAAGGAAAGGTGCTGGTGATATATTGAGTTGTGCCAAGGGCCCCTCTGCTGCATACAGTAGAACAGAGAAAAAGATACATTAGGGAATGTTTTATTCATCCATAGATTTTTCTTTATTCGGTCATGGGATGCGAGTGTTGCTGGCTGGGCTAGCATTTACTATCATTCCCAATCACCCCTTGAGAAGGTAATGGTGAACTGTGTCCTTGCTGCAGTTTATGTGATGCAAGTCATTGAGCCATGGAGACATACAACATGGAAACTGACCCTTCAGTCCAATTTCTCCACGCCAACCAAATTAAATTAATCCAGTCTCATTTCCCAGCATTTTCCCAAATTCCTCTAAACCCTTCCTATTCATGTACCGTCCAGGTGCCTTTTTCAATGCTGTCATTGTACAGCCCCCACCACTTCCTCTGGCAGCTCATTCCACACAAATGCCATTCTCAGTCTGAAAAAAGTTGCCCCTTAGGTCCCTTTTAAATCTTTTCCTTCTCACCTTAAAACTGTGCCCTCCGGTTTTATTAAAAAACAAAATAACTGCAGATGCTGTAAATCAGGAACAAAAACAGAAGTTTCTGGAAAAAGCTCAGCAGGTCTGGCACCACCTGTGAAGGAGAAAACAGAGTCAATGTTTCAGGTCTGGTGACCCTTCCTCTGATTCTTCTCTTCACAGATGCTGCCAGACCTACTGAGCTTTTTCCTCTAGTTTTGGGCTCCCCACTCTGGGGAAAAGATCTTAGCTATTTACCCTAACCATGCCCCTCATGATTTTATAAACCTCAATGAGTTCATCCCTCAGCATCTGAAGCTCCAGGGAAAACAACCCCAGCCTATTCAGTGTCTCCAGATAGCTCAAACCATCCCAACCCTGGCAACAGCCTCTTAAATCTTTTCTGATCCCTTTCAAGTTTCACAGCATCCTTCCTAAAGCAGGGAGACCAGAATTGCTTGCAATATTCCAAAAGTGACTTAACCAATATTTTGTGCAACTTCAACATGACCTTCCAACTCCTATACTCTGTGCACTGGCCAATAAAGTCAAGTGTACCAAACACCTTCTTCACTATCCTATCTAACTGCAACTCCACCTTCAAGGAACTATGAACCTGTACTCCAAGGTCTTGTTGTTCAGCGACACTCCCCAGGACCTTACCATTAAGTAGAAATCCTGCCCTGATTAGCCTTTCCAAAATGCAGCACCTCACATTTATCTAAGTTAAACTCCATCTGCCAAACCTCAGCCCATTGGCCCATCTGATCAAGATCCCGTTATACTCTGAGGTAACTTCCTTTGCTGTCCACTATACCTTCAATTTGGGTGTCACATGCAAACTTACTAACTGTACTTCCTGTGTTCACATCCAAATTAGCTCTATAAATGGGCGGCACAGTGGCTCAGTGGTTAGCACTGCAGCCTCACAGCGCCACGGAACCCGGGTTCAATTCCAGCCTCGGGCGACTGTCTGTGTGGAGTTTGCACATTCTCCCCATGTCTGCATGGGTTTCCTCCAGGTGCTCTGGTTTCCTCCCACAGCTCAGAGATGTGCAGGGTAGGTGGATTGGCCATGCTAAATTGCCCATAGTGTTCAGGGGTGAGTGCGTTATAGGGGGATGGGTCTGCGTGGGATTCTTCAAGGGGCAGTGTGGATTTGTTGGGCCGAGGGCCTGTTTCCACACTGTAGGGAATCTAATCTAATCTAAATGACGTAAAGCAGCAGACCCAGCACCGATCCTTGTGACACACTGCTGGTCACAGGCCTTTCCAGATTCGAAAGCAATCCTCCAATAACATCCTCTGTCTTCTACCTTTAAGCCAGTTCTGTAACCAAATGGCTAGTTCTCCTTATATTCCATGTGATCTAACCTTGCTGATTGGTCCACCATGAGGAACCTTATTGAACGTCTTACTGAAGTCCATATAGATCACATCCACAACTCTGCCTTCATCATTCCTCTTTGTTGCCACTTCAAAAAACTCAATCAAGTAAGTGAGACACAATTTCCCATGCACAAAACAGGTATCACCACAGTGCTGTTAGGGAGGGAGTTCCAAGGCTTTAACTCATCGATTAAGAATGAAATGGTACTATATTTCCAAGTCAGAAAGGTGTATGATTTAGTAGGGAAGTTGTGGAATTTCCTTGATGGATGGGAAGATAGATCAGCATGCCACATCTTCAGGCTGTTTGGATAGTTCGTCTTGATGTCAGAAATAGATTGGATATGGAGACAGGAACCAAATTGTAATTAAGGATTTCTTTTCACAAAAGCCTCATTTTAACTGTGCCAATTTTGTCAAATCATTTATTTGGGCATGTTATCGTGGCTCCAGTTGGGCACGGCGCGTAGTTCTGAGCCTGAATATCATCAGAGACTAACCTCAGCTCTGTATAAGTTGACATTGGGGAAGCTCTATGCCCTGACTGTGGTGCTAATCCTGCAGTATAAGAATATGTCTTTGTACAATTAAATATAAAATTAACTTGCATCTATATATTGTCCTTCACAACATCACGATGTCCCAGAAGTGCTTGTCAAACTATGGTTCCTTTATCGTGTGTTCACTGTTTATAACGTGGGAAATCAATGACGTGCTGTACTAACACCGAACATTGCCCATTGCCTGACCAATGCCGTGACTCTACCATTGTCAGATGTTTAGGTGGTACCCTATGAGAAACCAGACATCAATGAGGGCAGAGATAGCAGAAAGCTCACTCCCGGTTTGACTGTTGACAATTAGTTGTTTCTCTGAAGCAGTTCAACATTCACTGGAAAACACTCAGGTCCTGTCCCACCAGGGCCCTAGGCCTGCTGTGGGCTAGCAGTGATGAAAGGGAGGAAGCTAAGCTCCCAAGCATCTATTAATGACTTCATTGTCCAGCCTTGTGACAACGTCTGTGAAGTGTGCCCCTCACCTAGCTTAGCATGCCTCAGGTTGGGAACTGAGCGAAATAGAAGGGAGGGTCAATCACATGCACCAGCTCTGTATGGGCCCACTTGTTATTCATGCCAATGATAGGCCTGAGAATCAGCTTTACACAGCCAAAGAATTAAAACCATATTAAAATGCAGTGCCTCAGGATGAATGGAGAAACATCTGGGACACAGACAGCTGCACTTATTTAATGCTCAACCCTTGTTCAAGAGACTTCAGACCAAGTAGTAAGAGGCAGCTCATATGAGACACCAGGGAGCATTAAAGCAGCATGTGCCCTTTTATTAACACTTAGAACGTAGACTTGCTTTGGTTATTTTATTTGAAAGACCACTAAGCCTGCTTCTGTTGTCCAAATAGGGCACACAACAAGAAGCAACAAGCCTCATGTGATCGAGAAGTCGGAAACACTTGCCCCTGATCCGGCCTTTTACCATCATCAGGCTGTTCCCACATACTTCCCTCCCTGAGCTGACATTTCCCACATTTTCTGTCACCAGCTGAAAGCACGAACTCTTGCATGGATATGGTTTCACCTTCTGATTGTAGGGATATTGGTACCAAGTTTCAGCTGGACCTTTTCCACATGTCACACTCTAGGTTCCCCGCCATCCATCCAGAAAGGACTGTAAGATTACCAAACATAGTGAGATCCCTAATGATTTATATTTCCTTCCCAGCTTTATATTGTGGGCCATCTCTTACCAAGCGTTGCCAATTACTAAACTAGTCAGGAATTGGGAATTGACACACTAAGCATCATTGTGAATATACAGCTTTTGAATAAAGAAGCCCCTTTACTCAGTCGGCCTTTCATCATCGATTTGATTTTTCTGTATGTTTCTTGTGCACGTGCCAGTCTAAATTGTGGGACAGTTATTACCCTTTTGACAAAGACAGAAGAAATCATTCAAACCCAGCTAGCTAAATGTCAAAGCCTATACAATGTATTAACTGATCTGTGAATAACTCCAGAGGTTTTCCCTGTCTTAACTTTGTACATTTTAGGAGCCAGCCTGCATGAAAAGAAGCAATTCTTAACACCACTCTTGAACTGATCTTTTTCCAGTTTGTATGTGTCCGGATATCCTGCAGTTGGAATTCATTGTTAAATTGTACTCTGCATCAACCCTACACATCACCATTAATTTGTCCACCAGCTTCTCTCACATGCATCACCCTTGATGGCTGAGGAATCCAAGTTTTTACAGCCTTGTGTCTTTAAACATTAATTGCACAATATTCAGGCCATTTCACTTGTGCTTTTATGGTAATGGATGGAAATTTAGAGGATGAAACTTTTGGATCAGAGGCATTGCAGCTGCTCATCTTAAAAGAAGTTAGTGATTTTTGAACCTTTGAATCTCTGCTTCCTCTGATTTTTAGGCTGAAATGATAAGGATGTGATTTGATTTATTGTGGTCACGTGTAACTCAGTACAATGAAAATTTTTGTTTGCAAGCAGTAAGGCAGATCATAGCAAGCCAGGACGTAGAGATCAAAAGGCACTTAGACAGATTGAGGCATACAGGTTACCCTGCAAAAGGAGGTGTGCAAGGCAAGATCAACAGTAACACGATCAACATTATTTGAAGTTAGAGTTAGGCCCAGCAGCCTAATAACAGCAGCAAAGGAACTTCTAAACCTGTTGGTGTGTGCAGTCAAACTTCTATATCCTCTGCATGACAGCAGAGGTTGTAGGAGAGCATTGTTATAGTGGGAGGGGACTTTGATGATGTTGGCAACATATTGAATATTGTTTTATTGATACAGTTCACCTACATCCACTTAGAGTATATCTAAGGGTGTTCATCCCTTTATACCTCAACAAATGTCCTTGAACTCCAACAGCAACCGCATTAGATCTTTCCATTGCCCTTCTTCTATGTATGAGAACACAGTGTCTAATTGTCGCTGTATTTCAGTAGCACAGAGATTCACTTTGTGAATTGTCTATATCTCCTTCTACCTCATAGCTACTGTCTCTGTTGTTCTCCATTATTCCCACCATCTGATGTACTTGCTCATTCTCATCTTCCTCTATGATGTTTCATTTTAATGTTTGTCTTACAAAACTGATTATTCTTTCTGTAGTCTAGGATCTACAAAACAATTCTCTTTATTAAACCTCTTTAATTACCTTGTATTGTCCGCTGAAGAAGGTTTACTCTGCAAAAAGGCAACAACACTAAAACTTCATCTCATCTTTGAAATGTTCTGGTTTGTGTGTGTTTGTCTGACTCTTCTTTCATCTTGGCCTATGAAGGTTTGAATGCTCCTGTAGTATTTTGCATGATCCTGTGAGACTCTAGAAACATGGACACATTCTAGCATTGAGGATTCATTTTCTGTCTTCAAATTTTTTCCTTGATGAATTTTGGTGGAGCTCCTTCCTCAAGACCATGGATCAATTCAAACAGTCTAAACCCAATATATTAATGTTTTGATTTGATTTACTATTGTCACATGTACACAGGTACAGTGAAAAGTTTTGTTTTGCATGCAGTGCAGGCAGATTATACCATACAAAGTGCATCAGGGTAATAGAACAGAGTGAGAAATACAGTGTTACAGCAGCAGAGAAGGTGCACAAAGAGTGAGATCAGCATTAAATTTATAATTTACGAGGTCCTTTCAGAAGTGTAATAACAGTGTGGACAAAGTTGTTCTTGAATCTGTCGATATGTTTGTTCAAGTTTTTGTATCTTCTGCCTGTTGGAAGAGGTTGGAAGAGATTATAACCGGGCTGGGAGGGGTCTTTGATTATGTTGGCTGCCTTCCCAAGGCAGCAAGAAAACTTTGTTAGGAAATTACTGAAAATCAAACCCTTTGTCCCAATACTGAAGATAAAACCAGCCCAGCTCGTCCCCGCCTCCCTAGCCTGTCCTTCCTCCCACCTCTCCCCTCCTCCCACCTCAAGCCCCACCCCCATCTCCTACCTATTAACCTCATCCCGCCCCTTTGACCTGTCTGTCCTCCCTGGACTGACTTATCTCTTCCCTACTTCCCCACCTACACTCACTTTTTCTGGCTCCATCCCCACCTCTTTGACCTTTCTGTCTCCTCTCCACCTGTCTTCTCCTCTATCCATTTTCGATATGCTTTCCCCTTTCTCCCTATTTACTTCAGAAACCCCTTCCCTCCCCTATTTTTGAAGCAGGGTCTAAGCCCGAAACATCAGCCTTCCTGCTCCTCTGATGCTGCTTGGCCTGCTGTGTTCATCCAGCTCCTACACCTTGTTACCTCTGATATTCATAACAATATGCTTCCATTATTCTCTTGAAGGCCCTCCTTACTAAAGCTGCCCCTGTTTGTGGATGACATACATGAACTTCAACTGTTTTATGCCCAAGTTTGTATCATGTCCTGAGAGGTTCGAGCCATAAAATTGGAATCTTGGTCCAACTGCAATTGTATTAGTGGTCTATAAGGAGTAAAAACTAGAGTTAAATTTTCCATCACTCCTTTAGCTGTACTTGTCCTCAAAGGACAAGTTTCTGGAAATTGAGTTATTATATTCATAATTGTAAGAATTCAGTGGCACTGCATTTTTACTTTTGCTTTGTTCTTTTTACACAGAACACAAACACTTGGCTGAATAGTTGGCTGGAAATGAGGAGTTGGAATGAGTATTAATGGTGCCAGTTTGATCTAGTGCGGAGATTATTCCCATTACCTGACACATTTTACAGGACTGTGCTCCGCCCTTTTGAAGACCCGTTCAGAAAAGTGCCTGTTTATCAATGGAAATTTTTCTGTATTCCTCCATGTCCCGCCATGGGAATTTCATGAGCTATGCGCAATATCTCTTCACAATATGTTGGCAATACCATAAACCGATGAACAGGCCTGTGCACATGTCTCCACCTCCTCATCAAAATCCCATTTTTAGCCTAAGGACACTCAGAACACATTCAGCCCGAGCTTGCGTCTGGGCTCATTGTGTTAACTTGCTTATCTCTGGACCTGCTTGCTGAGGCTCAATTAATGAAGGCTCACTGATTGCTTTTTTCTGAAGAAGGATCTAGGCCTGAAACGTCAGCTTTCCTGCTCCCCTGATGCTGCTTGGCCTGCTGTGTTCATCCAGCGCTACACCCTGTTATCTCCATTACCGATTGCTTCTTTAAAACTATCCCCAACTTTCTAAAAAAAAGCTCAGCTGCTGTAACATCTGCTTGCAGTATCTATTTGAACTTGTATGGATAGACTTTGTTAGCCATTGCTCTGGCCATGATGGGAAAATACTTGGAACTTATACCTGGAACTGTTCGTTCTCTTTAACCTCATTTGGGTTGTGTGATAATGGGGGTGAAGCTACCAGCTTTGCCCCAGTGAAATCATTTACTGTGAGTAAGTCAACTGTATACACGAGTAGGTTCTGACTAACTCCAGTCAATGTTTTGGACAATAAGTCACACTCCAAGTATGTTTATACAGGTATTTTCTGGGTATATACAAGCCACTTATTCAATACATGAAAACTTTGGCTTTCAATGCTTTGTCTGGAGGAAAAATTATGTCTTTCTCCAGTAAAAAGAGTTTGTCTAGCTCCTGTATCCCTTAATATAGTTATGGGTTTCACCCTATCAACTGAAGAAACGAGAGTTAACTTTTCTTTTAACAAATTGCCTTTATATAGAGTCATGGAATTATACAGCATGGAAACAGACCCTTTGGTCCAAACAGTCCATGCTGACGATAATCCCAAACTAAACTCATTCTACCAGCATGCTCCTGGTCCATATGTCTTCAAACAGTTCCTATTTATATATCCTTCCAACTGACTTTTAAACATTGCAATTGTACCCACATCTAACACTCCCTCAGGAAGTTCATTCCACACACAAACCACCCACTGTGTAAAAAAATTGCCCCCCATGTCTTTTTTAAATCTCTCTTCTCTCACCTCAAAAATGTGCCCCTTAGTCTTGAAATCCCCCATCCTAGGAAAAAGACAGCTACCATTAACTCTGTCTATACCTTTCATTATTTTATAAACTCTATTAGGTTGCCTCTCAACCTCCGATGCTCCAGTGAAAAAAATTCCCAGCCCATCCAGCTTTCCTCGATAACTCAAACCTTCCATACCTGGCAACATCCTGGTAAATCTCTTCTGAACCCTCTCTGATTTGACAATGTCCTTACTGTAACTGGGAGAACAGAACTGGATGCAATATTTCAGAAGCGGCCTCACCGACATCCTGTACAACCTCAATGTAGCATCCCAACTCCTATACTCAGTGAACTGAGCAATGAAGGCAAGTGTGCCAAGTGCCTTTTTAACCGTCCTGTCTATATGTGATGCAAACTTCAAAGACTTGTGTTCCTGAACCCCTAGATCCCTCTGTTTTACAACACTACCCAAAGCCTGGCCATTAATTGTTCAAGCCCTACCATTTTTTGTTGAACCAAAATGCAATACCTTGCATTTATTCAGAATGAACTCCATGAGCCATTTTTTAGCCCATTGACCCATTTGATCAAGATCCCTCTGTAATCTTAGAAAACCTTCTTCACTGTCTGCTAGCACACAGGTACAGCAGGTAATCAGCAAGGCTAATGGAATGTTGGCCCTTAGTTCAAGGGGATTGCTGTATAAGCGTAAGGATATCTTACTGCCTCTGTGCAAGGCGTGGTTCAGACCACATCTGGAGTACTGTGAATAGTTTTGATCCCATTTTTTTAAGGATAGACATTATTTCATTGGAGGCAGCTCAGGGAATGTTCAGTAGGATGATCCCTGCAATACTGGGATTGCCTTACTAGCAGGTTGGGACTCAACTCATTGGAGTTTAGAAGCATGAGAGGTGATCTCATTGAATCACCTTGAAATCTTAAGAGTAAATGCTAAGAGGATGTTTTCCCCCATGGTAGAGTCTAGGACGAGAGGTTATGGTGTCAGAATTCATTAGTGCCAATTTACATCCGTGTTGAGGAGAAACTTCTTCTCTCAGAGGGTTGAGAGTCTTTGGAACTCCTTGCCTGACAGAGCTGTGGGAGTTTAGTTTGGGATTTTGTATATTTAAGACTAAGATAGATTATTGATCAGTAGGGGGAACGATGTTTATGGGGAAAGTAGACATGAGGAATGTTGGATCAGCTGTGATCCTGTTGAATGGTGTAGCAGGCTCCAGGTCCAAATGGCCTGCTCCTCTTCCTGTTTCTTAAGCTCCAACCCATTGCTCTCTCTTGCACCCTCACCAATGATTAATTTCAGCTTTACAGTTACAGTTAAAGCTAAAATTTGATTTGTAGTACTTTCTCTCTCAGCTCCCTTTTTAGACTTGCTCTTATGAAATGATGGGCTCCCCATGCAATTTCCAGCATTCTGAATGAAGCTTTGTTACAATGGAAACACTTAGAGCTTTGAACCTTACTTCCACCCTCAGTACCTTCCTTTCTAGTTTGAGGAAGAATTCCCAGAGTGTTGTTAGTTATCCCTTCTCTATCTTGGCCCTGGTCTTCCTCTCAGTCTACCACAGTTTATCCTTCTCAGTTTTATGAGGGTGATGGGAACAAAGTTTAGTCTTATGTCTCAGCTCATAATCATAGAATGCATACAGTGCGGAAGCAGACCATTTGGCCCATCCATACCAACACTCTGAAGAACATCTCACCTAGACCCATCCCCTGCCCTATCCTGAAACGTCACATTTCCCATGGCTAACCCACCTAGCCAGCACATCATTGGAAACTGTGGGAGATAACCAAAGCACCTGGAGGAAACCCACGCAAATGCGGGAGGAACACATTTAAACTTCACACAGACAGTCGCCTGAGGGTGGAATTGAACCCGGGTCTCTGGTGCTAACCTCTGAGCCACCCTGCATGCCCCAAATTGTCAGATGCCCTTCCAGCTGTTTCAATCTTCTAGTCTTCAACATGAGTTCCAACTATTGGTCATAGCAAATTTTTAAGTCCTTTTACTTTGCCTTTGCTTTAACATTTCAAATGCACTATAAGTCTACCTGTTACCTTATGTTTCTATACTTTTGCCTTTGTTCTTCAAAAGCTAACTCACTTGCATCCAGAATAGCCTTTTTTACAGGCTCACGCCCCCCTCCAAGCTACTCACACCATCCTGATTTGGAAATATATAATTGTTCCTTTCCTGCATATGGGTTAAAGTCATGGTACTCCTTCACTAACGGCATTGTGGAGGTCTACCTACAGCACATGGACAGCCGCTGTTCAAAAAGGCAGCTCACCACCAACTTCTCCAGGGCAACTAGGGATGGGCAATAAATCTTGGCCCCGTCAATGATGCTCCTGTCTCATGAGTGAGTCAAAAAAAAATCGTAACCCATTGAAACCTGTTCTGACAGTGATGCGTAAATCTCATGTGTTCGACCTGTCAACTGCTCTGTATGGCACTGCACAATTTTCCTCTGGCCCATTTCACTGATTTTGCTGTTTGTTCAAATCACACGAAGAATGCCTCCACATCTTTTTCCTCAAAGTTTTGGAGGATCTTCACAAATGTTAATGCTTCCTTACTGGACTCCGGGTTATGGCTAGGGTTCTGAAGACAAGAAACTTGTGTATTTAAGGCCTCTTTTTCAAACATCAGCCTTCCCAGTGCATATTTTTGTGACAAGTCCCTCTCTTTATCCTTTCCTCTCTGCTGAAACTTGAATTCATGCCTCAGAAGTGTTATCCCTCTCTTTTCCTCTATGCTGTCTCTGAAGTCCTAACTCGTTTCCTTTTTCCCGTTCCTGAAGTACAAATTAAAGTACATATTCCCTTTCCAGGTTTCTCAATTCCAGAGTTCTTGCGCTTTTCCTCTGTTTCCGTTTTGGAGTTCCATTCCTGATGACGGACTTAATTTCATTTTAATATTCAAACTACTTTAATTGTGACTCACTCATATCTCAAGTACAGTTCTGATCGGCCTGCTGTGGGAACGATATTATTAAATTGGTGAGTTTGAGTTGTAAGGACAGGCTGTGTAGGCAGGGACTTCTTTCACTGGACCGTCAGAGGCTGAGGGGTGACCTTATAGAGGTTTATGAAATCATGAACAGCAAAGATATGGTGAATAGCAAAGGTCTTTTTGAGAGAGTTCAAAACTAGGGGACATATTTTTTAACGTGAGAGGAGAAAGATTTAAAAGGAACCTCTGGGGGAATCTTTTTCACACAGAAGGTGGTCCGTATGTGGAATGAACTGCCAGAGGAAGTGGTGGATGCACGTATAGTTGCACCATTTAAGAGATATTTGGACAGATACATGAATAGGATTGGTTTAGAGGGATATGGGCCAAATGTAGACAAATGGGGCTAGTTTAGTTTAGGAAACCTGACGACATTGATGATTTGGACTGAAGGGTCTGTCTCTTGTGCTGTATGACTCTATGACCCTATGGTTAAATCTGATAACTGACTACTTGGAATATCTGGCTTCTTTTGTATTTCCATCAATCCCAGATGCTGTGTTGGAATGTTAATTATCTTTGCTTTCTATGCTTTTGCAGGAAATTCCAATCATAACTCTAATGGCAATTCTATTTGCTTAGCCTTAGTTAAATCTGTGACCCAGTCAAGAATTTGTCTGCCATCTTTAAAAAAGGTTATCGCTGCTTCCAATGCCACTTTTTTTATAATCCGCAAGACCGGGTAATTTTCCTTTTATTCTTTGCCTTTTACCATTACTCAGCATCTAATCTTCTGCTATCTGCATCCAGAAATCCACTCGAAGTCCCGAAGTCTGTTGTCTCCAATGAGAGGAGAATGCTTGAAATCAAGCCCCCCTACTCCAACAACAGTACCCAAAGTGTAAAAGTCCTCTTCAATCACTAAAATTGGTCATTTTGTCTCTCTCTAATCCTGTAGACATGCACAAAAAATACTTCTGCTAGTTTCCTACACACACACACACACCAGTTAGTTTCACATCGCTATTGATTGCAGAAAAGATTTCAGATTCAAAAGAGAAGGTCCTAAGGAGTCCTGCCATTCAAAACTTTATCAGGTCTTTCCAAACTGCTTCTCTGAGTGTGCTATGGTGAATGCTGCTTTCGGCTCCTAAGCTTTAACTTTGACAGATTGAGAGACACTATACTGAACCCTTATGAACCTGTCAAGCAACTGTCCAAACTCTCCAGGTGTGTATCTATAAAGCACCTATTACCTCAGTCCAGACACTGTTGCTAGGTGACAGCATCATAGATCCATTAGGGATTTACATTGTCTGTTTGTTCAGTAGTAGTAAAATTCTACACTTCTCTCTTTCCAGAACTTTGTTGGACACTACTTTATTTTATTTGAAAGCAAAGAATAGACAAAAGTCTCTTTTAACCTTTTGACTTTCCACTTTCTAATAATTGTATGATAAACTCTTTGTAATTCAATAGCATACGAATGTTTATTTTCCAGTTCTTATAATCCATAAACATGTGTGTTCTTAACAAAGTGCCTTTTTGGAAATCTGCCACATCAGCAACTCTGCATATTCCTCTTCAAAAACTCTAACAAATTAGTTAAATGTGAACATATATCGAACATATCCATGTTGTCTTTCCTTAATTAACTTAATGTTTACCCCAAGTGGTAACTAACATTGATAATAAAATGTGAGGTTGGATGAACACAGCAGGCCCAGCAGCATCTCAGGAGCACAAAAGCTGATGTTTTGGGCCCCCACACTTCCTCCCTCACCCCTATCCCAGGCCCCAAGATGACATTCCACATTAAGCAGAGGTTCACCTGCACATCTGCCAATGTGGTATACTGCATCCACTGTACCCGGTGTGGCTTCCTCTACATTGGGAAAACCAAGCGGAGGCTTGGGGACCGCTTTGCAGAACACCTCCGCTCTGTTCGCAACAAACAACTGCACCTCCCAGTCGCAAACCATTTCCGCTCCCCCTCCCATTCTTTAGATGACATGTCCATCATGGGCCTCCTGCAGTGCCACAATGATGCCACCCGAAGGTTGCAGGAACAGCAACTCATATTCCGCTTGGGAACCCTGCAGCCTAATGGTATCAATGTGGGCTTCACCAGCTTCAAAATCTCCCCTTCCCCCACCGCATCCCTAAACCAGCCCAGTTCGTCCCCTCCCCCCACTGCACCACACAACCAGCCCAGCTCTTCCCCTCCACCCACTGCATCCTAAAACCAGTCCAACCTGTCTCTGCCTCCCTAACCTGTTCTTACTCTCACCCATCCCTTCCTCCCACCCCAAGCCGCACCTCCATCTCCTACCTACTAACCTCATCCCACCTCCTTGACCTGTCCGTCTTCCCTGGACTGACCTATCCCCTCCCTACCTCCCCACCTATACTCTCTCCACCTATCTTCTTTTCTCTCCATCTTCGGTCCGCCTCCTCCTCTCTCCCTATTTATTCCAGAACCCTCACCCCATCCCCCTCTCTGATGAAGGGTCTAGGCCCGAAACGTCAGCTTTTGTGCTCCTGGGATGCTGCTGGGCATGCTGTGTTCATCCAGCCTCACATTTTATTATCTTGGATTCTCCAGCATCTGCAGTTCCCATTATCACTGGTAACTAACATTGTCCTGAATGATAGTTTCTATTAGCTTCCCCACCACTGAAGTTAAAATGTCTAGTCTGCAGTTGCTGGCATTATTGTCACACCCTCAATGAACAAGGGTATAACATCTACTATTCTCTAGTCCTCTATTCCTGAGTTCAAGGAAAGCAGAGAAACTTTGGCCATGCCTCTGAAATTTCCATTCTCATTTCTCTTAGTATCTTTGGATTCATTTTATCTGGTTCTAGTTCTGGTTCCTTATCATGTTTAAACACAGACAATGTATCTAATACCTTCTCCTTATTAATCTTTGAAGCTGTCAAATGTCTGCATTACCTTCTTTATCACCATGACTTGGCCACTGGATTCTTTCTTGGAAAGAAATGATGCAAATCATTCATTTAATACCTCACCCATTCCCCGATTAAATTGCCTTTTCAGACTATTATTGGCCCCTCTTCTCCTTTTTCCAGCCTATTACAATTTATATGTCTACTAATAATCTTTAGAATTGTCTTGTGTTAGTGCCAATCTTGTTCATGCTCACTCTCAATATCTCTTATTTGCTTTAGCATGTTCCCTCTGAGCTTTCTACAATCAGCCAGATTCGTGGTTATATTACCTGTCTAACATTTATCATAAGTATACTCTCTCTGCTTCATCTCAAATTGTTACTCCTTTTTTTGTCATTCAGGGAGCACTGGCTTTCTTTGTTCTACCTTTCCCCTTTGTGGGCATGTATCTTGGTTGTGTCTAAGCTATACGTTTAAAAGTAGCCCATTGTTAGTTACCATGTTTCTGCCAAACTAAACCTTACGATACAATAGTCGTCAATGTTTGCCTGCTGACACTTGATCCACCTGGTCACCTCATTCCCAAGAAGCAGACTAGCAGTGCCTCCTTTTCTGTTGAACTGGAAACTTGATGCAGTGGAAAGATTCTCCTGAATATACTTGGAATTCGTGTCTTATTTGTCCTTTATGTACTACTATCCCAGACTATATTTGGATAATTAAAATCCCCTATCATAAGTACTGTAGAACACTCACAACTCTGAAATTTCCTGTTCCTTTACATCTTTCTCAATTGTTAGTGGCACATAGAAAGCCTGGAGCAATGGAATTGTAATTTTTTTTTGGTTCTGTAGTCCAAGCCAAATTACTTAAGTCCTTGGCCCTTCTGAGATATTCTCTCTCAATGTTCTCCTCAGCACTTTCCTCTTTTACTTCCTTTTGAATCCATCCTCAAACGTCATATCCAGAGATATTAAACTCCCAGTCCTAGCTTCTCTTGAGCCACACATCTGTTGTAGCCACAACATCATATTTACAATTTGTGCCTGTAACTAATCAGTTTTTTTTATATCATTCAGAACAGTCATGCACATGCACAGTAACCCTGATTTAGGCTTTATTAATCTCTCCTTTATTCTGAACAGACCTCATAACTTACTTTGTTTTTTGATTTGACTTTGATTTTATTATCACGTGTACCGAGATATAGTGAAAAGCTTTGTTTATGAGTGGTACAAGCAGTTCATGGTAAGCAAGGGATCTTATCATAATTAAGCCTATCTCTCCCATTATTGTGCATCTCACATATTACCTCCCTGTTCCCACAACACTGTCAAGCTAGTTTAAATTCTTGCCAATATCAAAAACAAATCTTACACAAAACTCTAGCTGTTTTGGTGCAACCCATCAGCCCCAGAACGTCCCAGAAATTAAATGCTCTCCTTTCTGCACCATCACTCCAGCTGCTTATCCTTTTAGTTCTGCACTGAGAGTAAACTGGAAATTCTTACTTATGAGACCTTTGTTACCAATTCCCCAGCTAGCTCCCCAAATACTGGCTACAGGACCACATCCCTTTAGCTGACGGTGATTTGTATCAGTATGGACCATGTTTGCTGACTGTTCCCCCTCTCCCCTCAAGGTGGTCTGCAGCTGCTCAATGACGTGCTTAACCGTGGCACCAGGGAGACAAGGGACACTCCTAGACTCACCTCTGCAGGTTCAACAATGTCTGTCTGTTCTTCCATTATTAAACTGTGTCATCGTTGCCTCTGGCTTGGCTCTACAGTTTTAGAGCAGATACGTAGAATACCATATGTCTGTATGGTCCCTGATTCTCAGATTGTTTGTAAATATAGTGTTTTCCCTGATTGCTGTGGGACTGTATCACAGTTCTGTTGCCAGTTCTGCATAATAGTGCTATTACTAATTCTTAAAGTTACCCCATAATATACCGGTGTGATCCCAGGTCACGCCGAAGTGTAGAATTGTTCACAATTCTTGCTCACAAGGTGCAACGTGACAGCATTACAACTGATTGCCCGGTGCTGTACAGCAATGTCTCTGAGTCACATGGTACTGCCTGACAGTTTTGTCCCTAAATCCCATGGTTCTATAAGACTATCTTATCCTTAATTCCAAGGTGCTGCATGACAATGCTGTCTCTAATTTTCGTAGTGATATATAACAGTATTGAAGAACACAGCAGGCCAGGCAGTCCTGAAGAAGGATAATACCCAAAACGTTGACTGCTACTTTCCTCCAGATGCTGCCTGCTGTTTTCTTCCATCCTTCTGTTTGTCTACCTTGAATTCCAGAATCTGCAGTTTTTTTTATCTTTGACTATAACAGATTTGACTTTGTTCTCATGGTTTGGCAGTGTTGCCTCTGAATCTCATGGTGCTGCAAGACTGTGTTGAGTCCTTGAGAGGATGAGGCAAGAGTGTTTTACAGTACGATGACATTCGGAGACAACTCTGTCATATAGCACCATCAGAATCTCTGATAAAACTGTTTCACCATGAGCATCAGAGATACCACTCCTACAGCACCAGAAGAATCAGGGACACCAATGTCATTTAGCACAAAGATAAATAAGGACTGCATTGTTGTATAGTAAAATCAGAGCTTCAGACAAAACTGGAGTCCAATTCAATCAGAATCTGAGACAACACTGTCAAATGACACCCTAAGAATCAAAGGCAACAGTGATCTACAGCACCAACAGATTCAGGCTTAACACTGTCACATAACACCATCAGAGCCAGGGATAACACTGTCACACACCATAAGTGACAGGGATAACACTGTCATGCAACACCATGAGTGGCAGGGATAACACTGTCCCGCAACACCATGAGTAGCAGGGATAACACTGTCCTGCAACACCATGAGGGGCAGGGATAAACACTGTCACACAACACTGCATGAGGCAGGGATAACACTGTCACACAACACCATTATGGTTTTGTTTGATACTGTTGCCTCTGATTCTAATTTACCCATGCAATAGTATCAACTTAATTCTAATGGTACTGTACAGCAATATTATCCCTGATTCTCCTGGTGCTGTAAGACTGTGATATCCCTGATTCTCCTGGTGCTGTAGAACAATGTTGGCTCTGAGATTCATGGTGCTACGGTACAGTATTGGTAATGAGATTCATGGTGCTGTGGGACAGTGTTGGCTCTGAAATTCATGGTGCTGTGGGACAGTGTTGGTTCTGAGATTTGTGCTGCTGTGGTACAGTGTTGGTTCTGAGATTCATGGTGCTGTGGTACAGTGTTGGTTCTGAGGTTCATGGTGCTGTGGGACAGTGTTGGTTCTGAGATTCATGGTGCTGTGGGACAGTGTTGGCGCTGAGATTCATGGTTCTGTGGGACAGCATTGGCTCTGAGATTCATGGTGCTGTGGTACAGTGTTGCCTCTGATTCTCCTGGTGCTGTAGGGTTCTGTTACTCCTGATTCTCACAGGTCTGTGTGACACTGTTGCCTCAGATGTTGTGGTGATGTACAACAATATTGCCTCTGAATCTCATGATGCTGTCTGACAATTTTGCCCTTCTGTCCCAACAAGAGAGCATGAACGATGGTGTAATATGATGGTGTGGCCTCTGACACCCAAGGTACTGTATAACAGTGTTGTCTCTGAGTTTCATGGTGATGCAATAAGTACTTCATGACAGTGTTATCCCTGATTCTCTTGGTGCTGTGCAACACTGTTTTTCCTGTGACGGTGTTGTCTTTGATTTTCATGGTGCTGTATCTCACAACATTGTCACTGTCCCGTATGGGATTGTTTGTCAGTTGTCAGTGTTGTCTCTGATTCTCATGTTGCTGCCTGACAGTGTTAACTTAATTCTGATGGTTCCATATGACAGTGTTTTATCTTGTTCTCATGTGTCTATATTATAGTGTTGTCTATGATTCTCATATTGCAGTATCACAGCATTTTCTCTGGTTGCTGGGGTGCTTTATCAGTGTATTGTCTCTGATTCTCATGGTGCTATATGTCAGTATTGTGTCTAATTCTTATGGTGCAGTCAGGCAGCTTTGTCGTTGCTTGTCATGCGTCTGGATGACAGTGTTGTCTCTGATTCCCATGGTGCTTTTAAGTTGATGTTGCCTCTGAGTTTTAGGTTGCTGCGTGCCAGCGGTGCATTTCATTCTCATGGTGCTGCTCAACAGTGTTGTCCCAGATTCTATGGTGCTGTGTGACAGTGTTGTGCATGATTATAATGGTGCTGTATGACAGTATTGACTCTCATTCCTAAAGTTCTGTATAACTGTTTTGACTCTTATACTCATGGTGCTGATCGACTGCGTTATCCCTGATTTTCTTGGAGCTGTAAAGCAATGTTGTCCTTGGAATCTTCTTGTGCTACATAACTGTGTTATCTATGATTTCTTGTGGTGCTGCATGAGGGTGTTGTCGCTGATATTCGTGGTGTTGTATGACATTGTAGCCTGTCATTCTAGTGGTCAACAGTGTTGTTCTAGTGCTCAACAGTGTTGTCCCAGATTCTATGGTGCTATGTGACAGTGTTGTGCATGATTGTAATGGTGCTGTATGACAGTGTTGGCTCTCATTCCTAAGATTTCTGACTGTGTACTAGCTGGATGTGTACCTTAAGTGCTTAAAGCTGCAGGACTATTGATTGTGTGTAGGAAAATGGGATTTGAAAGGGCAGCTGAGAGTCTTTAGGTTGGTATGGGCAAGATGGGCTGAATGGCCACCTTATGCACAGTATCATTTCAGTGCTGCAATGGTGCTATGAGAATAGGAGGCAACACTGCTATAAGGCACAATGAAAACCAGGTTTTGTCAAGTCAAGGAGGCAGGAGGGGGGATGGGTGGGCTGGGGAAGGGTTGGTGGAGTGCTGATAGGTGGATGCAGGTAATGGGTCGTGGGGATTGATCAGTGGGAAGGGTTGGGCAGAAAGGTGGGGAAGAAGATGGATAGAGATAAAGGGAACAGCAGATGCTGGAGAATCCAAGATAATGAGGTGTGGGGCTGTATGAACACAGCAGGCCAAGCAGCATCTTAGGAGCACAAAAGCTGACGTTTCGGGCCTAGACCCTGCATCAAAAAAGAAGATGGATCGGTTTGTTTTCTATACTATTTGTATTCTTTTGTGTTCTATCCCTCTGCCAGTGATTCAGAGCACTCCATGTGCCTTCTTTACAAGTTTATCTACCTGTACTGTTACTTTGTAGGGACCTGTGCACTTACAAGTTCACATTTCATCAACCCTGTCAGTATATTCCACTTTGTTGTGTGTTCCCTTTTACTGTTTGATCTCTGTAAATGTGTTACCTCACACTTCTCAGCGTTGAACTCCATCTGCCACTTTCCTGTCCGTATCAATAGCCCATCTGTATCATTTTGGAGCTCAACAGCCAACCTCTACACTGCCAATTATTGTGTCATCTGCAAAGTTCTCCAATTGCTCCCCCACATTCGAGTCCAAGTTGTTAATGTGTAAAACAAACAGCAGGGGTCCCAAAATCAAACCCTGCAGAACCCCACTTGAAGCAGCTTTCCATTCACAAAGGCAGACATTGACCATTACCCTTTGGTTCATGTTACTGAGTTAACTTTGGTTCCAATTCAATACATTATCCTGTATCCTGGCTTTTACTTTTTCAGCCAATCTGCCACATGGGACCATGTGTAATGCCTTACCAAAATCCATATAGTCAACATCCATTGCTTCACCATCCTTGTCGCTTTTTCAAAGAATCCAATCAAATTTTTATGGCATGACTTTGTCTTAACAAAGCCATGCTGACCTATCCCTGACTAGTCCATGCCTCTTTGAGTGCCAGTTTATCCGATATCCCAGGATTGACTCTCACAATTTGTTTGCAACTGAAGTAAGACTAGCTGGCCTACGTTGTTTATCACCTCCTTTATACTCTTTTTAAACACCTGTACCACATTTGCATTCCTCCAGTCCTCCAGCACTTCACCCGAATCTGGTGAAGATTGGAAAAAAAAAATCTACAGAGCATTTGAGGTAACAAGGTGTAGAGCTGGATGAACACAGCAGTCTAAGCAGCATCATAGGAGCAGGAAAGCTGATGTTTCGGAGCATCTACTATTTTCTCCCTGGCCTCCTTCAGCATTCCACAGGGCAATCCATCCAGCCCTGGCGACTAATCCACTTTAAACGATTCCATCTCCTCCAACACTTCCCCTCTCATCATGATTATTTTGTCCAATATCTCACACTGCTCCTCTTAGATTACTATAACCACATCATCCATTTCCTTTGTGAATACAGAGAGAGAAAAAAAATTAAAATGCTTCTCATACCCTCTGCATCTTCACACAACTTACATTCTTCATCTTGGATAGGTCCCACTTTTCCTTAACTATCTTTTTGCTCTTTATATTCTGGTAAAACATCTTTGTGTTTGTCTTTATCTTGCTTGTTAAATTTTTTCATGGCCTTTCTTTGATCTGGGCTACCTACAATGTTGATTTTTTTGTGACCATCATACGCTTTCTATTTCTGTTTAATCTTCCCCTGTATTTTTTCTAGACAACCATGGGCTCTAGATTTGGCAGTGCCATGATTATTTTTGGAGGGGACATGTTCTACTTTGTGACCTAATTTTCTCACTTTTTAGTGCCTCCCTCTGGTTTATTTCCAATTTATCCTTTAGCAGTCTACCTCAGCCAAATCTCTTCTCAGTTTTGTAAAATTTGCCCTCCCTCAGTTATAAACTTTTATTCCTTATTTAAGTCTGTCCTTTTCCATAACAATACTGAAGCTAACTGGAATTGTGGTCACTATTTCCGACATGGTTGTCCGCTGTCACTTCACCCACTTGCCTGTCTTTATTTCCCAAAACTAAATCTGAAATAGCTCTCATTGGATTGTCACGTATTTATAAAAAGTTTTCCTGGACACAGTGTATGAATTTTTCACCTTCAATGCTCCTTCTATTGTTTGAAACCTAGTTGATATTGGGATAGTTAAAGTTTCCTACTACTGTTGCCTTCTTATTCCTACAAATTAGTCTACATAAACGTTCTTCTATCTCTCTCACACAATTTGGGAGTCTGTCGTTTATTTATAGTAGTGTGACTGCGATTTATTTTATTTCTAAGCTCAACCCGTAAAGCCTCATTTATTAATCTATTCAGTGCATCCTTTCTATTCACAACTGTCATTGATTTATTTAAATAATACTGCTACCCCCACTCCCCCTTTGCTTGTCACCCACTCCATCCTGCCTGAAACTTCTGTAAACAGGGATATTGAGTTGCCAGGTTTGCCTATTCTTTAACCAGGTTTCCATTATAGTAACAACATCGTACTGCCATGTGTTTATCTGCTTACTTAGTTCATTTGTCTTGTTTGTAATACTCTGTGCAGTGAAGTATAAACACCTCTACTTCTTTCGCTAGATGCTTTATCACATATTTCCAGTTCTGGGCGCCCTATTATAGAAAAGATGTGGATGCTTTGGAGAGGGTTCAGAGGAGGTTTACCAGGATGCTGCCTGGACTGGAGGGCTTATCTTATGAAGAGAGGTTGACTGAGCTCGGTCTCTTTTCATTGGAGAAAAGGAGGAGGAGAGGGGACCTAATTGAGGTATACAAGATAATGAGAGGCATAGATAGAGTCGATAGCCAGAGACTATTTCCCAGGGCAGAAATGGCTAGCACGAGGGGTCATAGTTTTAAGCTGGTTGGTGGAAAGTATAGAGGGGATGTCAGAGGCAGGTTCTTTACGCAGAGAGTTGTGAGAGCATGGAATGCGTTGCCAGCAGCAGTTGTGGAAGCAAGGTCATTGGGGTCATTTAAGAGACTGCTGGACATGCATATGGTCACAGAAATTTGAGGGTGCATCCATGAGGATCAATGGTCGGCACAACATTGTGGGCTGAAGGGCCTGTTCTGTGCTGTACTGTTCTATGTTCTATGTTCTAACTGACTACATCATCAACTAATGTTCTACTCCTTTTCCTATTGAAGCTTACATGTTGGTTCCCAATCTCCTGCCACACCAGTGTAAAACTTCACCAACAGAACTAGCAAAAGCTCCTGTGAGGATATTTTTCCCAGCTCTGGCCAGGCACAACCTATGAGGCTTGTGCACGTCCCACCCTCCCCAGAAACAGTCCCAATGTCTCAAGAATCTGAACCCCTCCCTGGTACACCATCTCTCGAGCCACGCGTCCGTCTGATCTATCCTCTTAGTTCCGTTCTCTCGAGTACGTAGCTCTGGCAGTGATCCTGTTACGCTTTTGAAAGTAAAGCAGTGTAAGAGGATACTCTGCAGGGGTCACTTATGGTTCCAATGGAAGTAGTCAATTGGTGTCATTTTCTGATTTGCCCAGACTGAGACTGAGAGCCAAACTCAGTCTTTCAACCTCACCTACTCCCTCTTTCACCTAACTCCCTGTTTCCACTCAACTCTCCTTTAAGCTGAGCAGCATTCAGACAGCAGCAATCTGATGAAGGGTCCAGGCCCGAAACGTCAGCATTTGTGCTCCTGAGATGCTGCTTGCCCTGCTGTGTTCATCTAGCTCCACACTGTTATCTTAGGTTGTAGCCCTATTACAACCTCCCACCGCCCTCCCCACCTCACACACATACACACGCACACACACGCTCACTGTGGCTGGAGACTTCAACTGTGTCATCGATGCCTCAAATGTAACTAGCGTCCTCCGTAAGTAAGAAACATCCTTTGCAACCACAGGGGATGTCAGATCCATGGTTGGTTTCTCTTCATATGCAAAGACTGTACCTTTGTGTGTATAAAGATGTTCTTTTGAATGAAGTACATTTTTGCAATAAAAATCTCCTAAAGCTACACCCAGTTAAACATGGCAGGTTTTAGTCACTGGGTTAAAGAACTAATTTAGCTTGAACATTTGACCTGAAATTAAGTTTACTTACCACTTACTTCTTGCAACTTACCCCTTGAAACTCCCTGTTTTCACCCAACTCCAAAACAATTGAGTTTAGCCAAACAGTACTCAGTGTCTTTGATTCTCATGGTGCTGTCTCTGGTACCATGGGTTTCCTGACTCAGTATGTTGAAGGGCTGACAAGACGAGAGGCCACACTGGATCTGGTACTTGGTAATGAACCAGGTGTTTGATTTAGTGGTAGGTGAGCACTTTGGGGAGAGCACCCTAATTCGGTTATGTTTACTCTAGCAATGGAAAGGGATAGGAACATGCCACAGGGCAAGAGTTATAGATGGGGGAAGGGCAATTATAATGCGATTAGGCAAGACTTAGGAGGCATTGAATGGGTTAGCAAAATGCAGGGGAAGGGGACAATTGAAATGTGAAGCTGGTTTAAGGAACAGATATTGCGTGTTCTTGATAGATATGTCCCTGTCAGGCAGGGAGGAAGCGATACAGTAAGGAAACTATGGTTTACTAAAGAAATTATATCTCTTGTAAAGCGGAAGAGGGAGGCTTATGTGACAATGAGGTGAAGGAGAGTTACAGATTACCTAGGAAGGATTTAAAGAGAGAGTTAAGAAGAGCAAGGAGGCGACATGAGAAGACATTGGCAGTTAGAATAAAGGAGAACCCTAAAGCTTTCTGTAGGTATGTGAGGATTAAGAGGATGACTAGGGTAGGAATAGGGCCAGTCAAAGACAGAAGTGGGAAGTTGTGTGTGGACCCTGTGGGAGTTGGAGAGGTGCTAAATGATTATTTCTCATCTGCTTTCACTGAGGAACAGAAGAATATTGTAGAGGAGATGACTGAGTTACGGGCTACTAGAATTGAAAGGATTAAGGTTAGTAAGGAGGAGGTGTTATCAATTCTAGAAGGTGTGAAGGTAGATAAATCCCCTGGGCCAGATGGGATTTTTCCAAGGATTGTCTGGGAAGCTAGGGAGGAGGTGGCGGAGTCTTTGACCTTGATCTTTGAGTCCTCATTGTCTACAGGTTTAGTACCAGAGGACTGGAGGACTGCAAATGTTGTGCCCTTGTTCAAGAAAGGCAGTAGGGATGACCCAGGTAATTATAGACCTGTGAGCCTTATGTCTGTTGTAGGAAATGTTTTGGAAAGGATTATACGAGATAGGATTTATAATCATCTAGCAAGCAACAATTTGTTTGGAGATAGTCAGCATGGATTCGTCAAGGGCAGGTCGTGTCTCACAAACATCATTGAGTTTTTTGAGGAGGTGGCCAAGCATGTGGATGAGGGAAGGCCAGTTGACGTGGTGTACATGGACTTCAGTAAAGCCTTTGATAAGGTTCCACATGGTAGGCTATTGGAGAAAATACAGAGGCACGGGATTGAGGGAGATTTAGCAGTTTGGATTAAAAACTGGCTTTCTGTAAGAAGGCAACGAATGGTGGTTGATGGAAAACATTCAGCCTGGAGTCAGGTCACTAGTGGTGTGCCTCAAGGATTTGTTTTGGGACCACTGCTGTTTGTCATTTTATAAATGACTTGGATGCAGGCATAGGTGGATGGGTTAGTAAGTTTGCAGATGACACTAAAGTCAGCGGAGTGGTGGACAGTGTGCAAGAATGTTGCAGGTTGCAGGGAGACTTGGATAAACTGCAGAATTGGGCCAAAAGGTGGCAAATGGAGTTTAATGCGGATAAATGTGAGGTGATTCACTTTGGGAGGAATAATAGGAAGGCAGAATACCGGGTCAATGGAAAGATTCTTGGTAGTGTGGATGTGCAGAGGGATCTTGGTGTCCATGTATATAGATCCCTGAAAGTTGCCACCCAGGTGGATAGTGCTGTTAAGAAGGCTTACGGTGTGTTAGGTTTCATTGGTAGAGGGATTGAGTTCCGGAGCCGTGATGTCATGCTGCAACTGTACAAAACGCTAGTGTGGCCTCACTTGGAATACTGCGTGCAGTTCTGGTCGCCCCATTACAGGAAGGATGTGGAAGCATTGGAGAAAGTGCAGAGGAGATTTACCAGGATGTTGCCTGGTCTGGAGCGCAGGCCCTACAAAGAAAGGCTGAGGGACTTGGGTCTGTTCTCATTGGAGTGAAGGAGGCTAAGAGGGGAATTAGTAGAGACATACAAGATGATCAGAGGGTTAGATAGGGTGGACAGTGAGAGTCTTTTTCCGAGGATGATGAATTCAGCTTGTACAAGGGAGCATTGCTACAAATTGAGGGGTGGTAGATTTAAGACAGATGTCAGAGGCAGGTTCTTTACTCAGAGAGTGGTAAGGGCATGGAACGCCCTGCCTGCCAATGTAGTTAACTCAGTCACATTAGGAGCATTTAAACTGTCCTTGGATAAGCATATGGATAATGATGGGATAGTGTAGGGAGAGGGGTTTAGATTAGGTCACAGGTCGGCGCAACACCGAGGGCCGAAGGGCCTGTTCTGCGCCATATTGTTCTATGTCCTATGTTCTATGTACTCATGCTACTGCATGACAGTGTTAAACCAGTTTCTCATGGTGTGCTATGATGCTTTTATTCCTGATTCTCATGGTGCTCTGTGGTGGTGTTGATCCTGATTCCCTTGGTAATGTTATAAGTTATTTTGATGGTGCTTTATGACTGTGCTAAATAACAGTGTTGTTGTGTTAATCATAATTCTGTGCTACAGTGTTACCTCTGATTTTTATTCCACTGTACCTCAGTATTGCATTTGATTCTCATGATGCCGTAAGATTCTGTCGCCCCGATTCTCATGGTGCTGTACTACAGTGTTGCCTCTCATTCTCATCTTGCTGTCTGACCGAAAAAAGACCTCTGAAGAACTGTGGATGTTAGAAATCAGAAACAAAAACAGAAATTGTTGGGAAAGCTTTTGTTTTTCTTGCTGTCTGCTGGTGTTGTTTCTGATTTTCACGGTGCTGTTGAACAGTGTTGTTCCCTTATTATCATTTTGCTGTAGAAGAATGTTGTGTCTGACGATCAGGAAAAGGTTGGAGGCAGGAAACACTGCAGGCCCTGACAACATTCTGGCAATAGTACAGAAAACATGTGTATCTGCCTGATAATGTGGAAACTTACCCAGGTATGTCCTGTACATAAAAAGCAGGACAAATCCAACCTAGCAAATTACTGCCCGATCAGTCTACTCTCAATCATCCATGATGTCATGCTGCAACTGTACAAAACGCTAGTGCGGCCTCACTTGGAATACTGCGTGCAGTATTCCAACTTATAACATTACCAAGGGAATCAGGGTCAACACCACCACAGAGCACCATGAGAATCAGGAATAAAAGCATCGTAGCACACCTTGAGAAACTGGGATAACACTGTCATGCAGTTGCAAGTGTACATAGAACATAGGACATAGAACAATACGGCGCAGAACAGGCCCTTCGGCCCTCGGTGTTGCGCCGACCTGTGACCTAATCTAAACCCCTCCCCCTACACTATCCCATCATTATCCATGTTGATGAGTAAAGTGATGGAAATGTCATTAACAGTGCCATCAAGCAGCACCTGCTCAGCAATAACCTGTTTCAGTGACACCCAGTTTGGGTTCCGCCAGGGCCACTCAGCTCCTGACCTCATTACAGCCTTGGTTCAAATGTTGAAAAAAGAACTGAATTCTTGAAGTAGGGTGGGACTGACAGCCCTTGACGTCAAGACTGCATTTGACTGAGTGCAGCATCATGGAGCCCTGGCAAAACTAGAATCAATGGGTATTGGAGGCAAACTCTCTGGTGGCGGGAGTCGTCCCTGACACAAGGGAAGATGGTTGTGGTTGTGGTATGTCGGGCATCTCAGCCCCAGGACATCTCCGTAGGTGTTCCTCAGGGTAGTGTCCTTGGCACAAACATCTTCAGCTGCTTCATAAATGACCTTCCCTCCATCATAAGGTCAGAAGTGATGATGTTCGCCGATGGTACACAATGTTCAGAAGTAACAAGATCTGGACAAAGGACTAAGCAGCCTACTTGATTGGCACCACATCCACAAGAACCCACTTCCTTCACCACCAACACTCAGTAGCAGCAGTGCGTACTGTCTACAAGATGTACTGCAGATATTTACCAAAGATCCTCAGACAGCACCTTCCAAACACACTGCAATTTCCATCTAGAAAGACAAGGGCAGCAGACATATGGGAACACCAACCCCTGCAAGTTCCCCTCCAAGCCACTCATCATCCTGACTTGGAAATATATCACTTTTCCTTCACTGTCACTGGGTCAAAATCCTGGAATCCCCTCCCTAAGGGCATTGTGTGTCAACCCACAGCAGGAGGACTGCTGCAACAGTTCAAGGAGGTAGCTCACCACCACCTTCTCAAGGGCAACTTAGGACGGACACTAAATGCTGGCCAGCCAGCGATGTCCATGCCCCAGGAGTAAATTTGAAAAATCAATTCTTATGGAATTGTATGACAGTATTGCTATGATTCTCATGACAGTTTTTGACTGTATTAATTGTCAGTTTCATGTTGCTGTAGGGCAGCATTTCCTTGATTCTCATCGATGCCGGACTAATGTAGCATGTGGTTCTCATTGACTTGCATGACAGGGTTGCCTCTGATTCTCATGCTGTCTGGCAGTGTTGTCCCTGATTCCCGTGGTGCTGCAAGAGCGTATTGTCACTGTTGAATGACATTGTTACCTGACATTCTCGGAGTGCTGCATCGTCTTGTCCCAGATTCTTATGGTGCTCTGTGACAGCGTTCTCTGATTTTAATGGTGTTGTTTGACAGTGTCGTCTCTGAACCTCATTTGAGGTGAGTGATATTCTTGTCTGAGATTCTGATGGTGCCATGTGACAGTGTTGTCCCTGCTTGTAATGATGCTGTATGACAGTATTACTTCTTATCCTCATGGTGTCTATATAACAGTGTTGCCTGTAATTCTCATGGTGCTGTGCAAAATTGTTGTGCTATACATCAGTGTTACTGCTGATTCTGATGGTGCTGTCTGGCCTCTCTGTCATTGCTTGTCATATGTCTCTATGACAGTGTTGTCCCAGATTCTCTTGGAGAAGTGTGACTGTGTTGCTTCTGATTTTTCATGGTGCTATATGATGGTATTACTTCTTGTTTATCAGTGATCCTCATGGTGCTGCTTGATGGCGTTATCTTAATAATCATGGTTTTGTTTGGCAGTGGTATCTCTGATTCTCATTGAACCATGTAACAGCTTTTTCTAAGATTCTCATAGTGTTATCCAGCAGTGTTGTCTCACATTGTGATTGTGGTGCATGGCAGTGTTGTCCCAGATTCTCATGGCCCTGTATGACTGTATTGTCCCCAATTTTCATGGGGATCTGTAAAAAAATGTTGTCCTTGATTCTTTTATAACACTTTTTAACTGTGTTGCTTATGATACTTAAGATGCTGTGTCGGAGTTTTGTCCCTGATGTTCATGGTGTTGTATGACATTGTCATAGAGTGTTTTGAGAATGACAGGAAACAATGTTGGTCCTGATTCATAAGATGCTGTATGGCGATGTTGTCCCTGGTTTTCATGGTGTTCTATGACGGTGCTATCTCTATGATTGATTATGTTGTACAACTGAATTGTCCCTGACTCACATAGTGCTGTACTCACTGTGAGTGTTATCTCACCTTTTAATGGTGTTGTTTCATATGTTTTCATTGAGCTGTATCATATTTTTGTCTGAGATTCTTATGGTGCTATGTGACAGCATTGTCTCTGGTAGTCTTTTTGGTGCATGACTGTGTTGTCCCTGATTCACAAGGTCCTGTTTGACAGTGTTGCCTCTGATTTTTATTGAGCTGTGCAACAGCTTTGCCTGCTATTCTGATGGTGCTATTGTGACAGTCCTGCCCCAGGTTCTCAAGGTCCTGTTTGATCAGTGTTGCCTCCGATTCTCATGGTGATGTACATCAGTGCTTGTCCCTGATCCTCATCATGCTGCTTGATGTGTGGCCAATGATTCTCATGGCGCTGTATGAGAATGTTTTCCCTGATTCTGCTGGTACTGTTTGATATTGTTGCCTCTGAGTTTCAGAGTGCTGTATGACAATATTATCTCTGGTTGTAATGATGTTGTTTGATTGTGTTAAGTCTGATTCTCATGGAGCTGTAAAATACTCTAATCTGTTATGCTGACGTTGCTATTGGTCATGTCTCTAAAGGGAGGCGTTGGCCCACTGGTATTATCTCTGGACTGTTAATCCAGAGTCCCAGGTAATGTCTGGGGGACTTGGATTCAAATCCTACCATGGAATATGGTGTAATTTGAATTTTAAAAATCTGGAGTTGAGAATCTAACAATGACCATGAATCCTTTGTCTGGTTCAATAGTGTCCAATATGGAAGGCAACTGCCATCCTTACCTGGCATACATGTGACTCCAGACTCTTAACTGTTCTCTGGACAATTAGGAACAGACAATAAATGCTGGTCTAACCACTGACACCCTCATCCCAAGGATGAATATTAAAAAAAATTGTCTTTGTGTTGTGTGGCACTGTTGTCTCTGATGCTCATGGTGCTGTACAACTGTGTTATCCCTTTGTAATGGGGCTTTATGTCAGTGTTGTCCCTGTTTGACAGTGTTACCTTTGGTTCTTATTGAGGTATACAGCAGCTTTATCTGAGATTCTGATGGTATTTGACAGTGTTGTCCCTGATTCTTATAGTGCTGTATGAAAGTGTTGCCCTGATTGTGTTGTGTTGTCAATGTGTTGATCTGATCCTCATGGTATGTTTGACAGCGTTGACCTAGATACTCATGATGCTGCATGACAGTGTTGTCCCTTTTTTTATGAAGGTGGAAAGCAGTGTTGTCCTTGATTCTTATCATGCTATGTAACTGTGATGTCTATGATTCTCATGGTGCTGTATAAGGGGACTCTCACTGATATTCATTATGCTGCCTAGCATTGTTGCCTGCCATTCTCATGGGGCTCTATGACATTATTTCCCTTGATTCTCATTGCACTGCACGACAGTGTTGCCTCTGATTATGACTGAGCTGTACAATAGCTTTGTCTGAGATTCTGGTGCTGTAAGACAGTGTTGTTCCTTATTCTCATGGTGCTGTATGACAGGGTAAGTCTGATTCTGAGGAAGTTGTACAACAGTCCTTTCTGAGATCCTGATGGTGCTGTGACAGTGTTTTGCCTGATTGTAATGGCGCTGTGTGATAGTGTTGTGCCTGATTGCGAGGGCGCTGTGTGATAGCAATGTCTCTGATTCTCATGGTACTGTGATAGTGTTGTGCCTGATTGTAATGATGCTGTGTGACAGTGTTGTCCCTGATTATAATGGCACTGTGTGACAATGTTATCCCTGACTGTAATGGCACTGTGTGACAGTGTTGAGCTTGATTGTTGTTTTGTTGTGTGTTAGTATTGCATCTGATTCTTGTGATGCTGTATGAATATGTCATCTCTGGTTCTCACGATGCTGTGTAACAGTGTTGTGTCTGGTTGTCATGTGTCAGTACGACAGTGTTGTCTATGACTCTCCTGGTGATTTATGTCAGTAATCCCTCTCATTCTAAGGCTGCTGCCCAACAATGGTGCATTTGATTCACATGGTGCTGTACAAAAGTGTTTTGTGCGTCTCGTGGTGCTAGATGACTCTTATACCTGATTTTCATGATGGTGTTTGACAGTATTTCCCTCTAATTCTCACGTTTCTGTAGGGCAGCATTTGCTTCATTCTCACAGTGTTGTACAACAGTGTGGTATTTGATTCTCACTGAGATGTACGACGGGGTTTGTATGAAATTCTGGTTGTGCTATGTGACAGAGTTGGCCCGGATCCTCATGTGTTGCCTCTCAGTCTCATGTTTCTGACTCACATGGTGCTATACCTCGGTGTTTTTTCTGATTCTCATGGTGCTTCATGTTCCTCTTGCCTTTTATGTTCCTGCACACCATTGGTGCATTCAGTTCCCATGGTGCTATAAGTCAGTAACTCTCATGGTGATGTACATCAGTGCTGTCCTCGATTTTCATGATGGTTTTTGACATTGTTGCCTCTCAGTCTCATGTTGCCATAGGCCAGTGTTTCTTGATTCTCATGGTGCTGTACAGCAGTGTAGAGTCTGACTGTCACTGAGCTGTACTTCCGTTTTGCCTGCGATTCTGATGGTGCTATATGACAGTGCCGTTCTTGATTCACATGGAGCTTTGTTGTGGTGCTGTCTGTGATTTGTCACGTTGCCGGAAGACCTGTTTCCACTGATTTTTGTACCACAGTGCAGCCTCTGACTTACATCGTGTTTTCTCTGATTCTCTTGCTGCTGTATGTTGCTTATAGTTTGTGAGTCACTTCGTCAGGGATATTAATGGCACTATCTAACATTCTTGCCCCTGGTTCACTTTCTTCCCTTGCGACGGTGTTGTCTCTGATTCTCATCCCTTTCTTATGCCAGTGTTGTTTTCTGTTGTTGATGGTTTTGTATGTTGGCCTTTTGTTTCCTGATTCACATGACGGTTTTCTGTTTGATCCTCCTGGTGATGTGACAGCTAATGCAATGTATACATGTTTTCCACTGATCCCTCATTTTCATCCCCTTTCCCGGAAAAAGATCAATGTATTCTGAACTATAAAACAGCCCGTGTTCAACCAACTTCATTTACACCCTTCTGACAAATGGAATATGAGTGTGGACATGGTATCAGAGTGTTCGGCTCTTATGGGTTATTTTTGTAGTATCCTGCTAGAAAGAACAGATTGGGCAGCAGAAGATTCAGTTCTAACAGGGAATTATTCACCACAAGGGTGAATAGAGGTGAGAGTATCAGATTAGGTCATTCTCGACACTCCTGAAGGTGTTAGAAATTGAGGGGAAATGTCAAGTAGACCCGAAACCCACAGTAACCTGGGATTGAAAGAGAATGGATTGCACCTTGAATCGAGTCCCATGACATGAATTGAAGAAACACAATTTCAAATGTGTTGAAGTGGTCCCCATTGGGATCCAGATTGAGGGCATGAGCCCTTCTCTGTGTAAGTTAGTTACAAGTCCCCTACATAAGTGTTAGTTTCAAACCCTCACCAAAAAGTACATGTTGGAAGTTACCACGGGAAAGCTCCCAAAGTAGATTATGATCATGCTTCCCTTGGATGTTCCCGCCAAATTGACAAAGTGGTAACCAACTCCAAAACACAGGAGGGGAATATTGGAGATCCAGTAACTATAATGAGCAATATCAGTCTGTTTGAACTATTGCAATCAATAGTCGATAGGACAGCTCCTGCACTAAATTGAATTTGATCTCCAAAATCAGTCAGTCAGATTCTTTTCTTTTACCAAATGAAACCTGGACCAACTAAAGTAGAGGTGAATCTGCCTTGTAGCACTGGAGCCATCATACACAGGGTCAGGTGTATGCTGTGGATCCTAGAGGACCAGGCACTGGTATAGCAAGTATTCTTGTTTCAAGAGGGTGTCAGGGGTGGCAGGTCACTCTCTCTAATCTGGATTCAATAGTCAGGAGCATCCTCGTACCTCTGGGGAGGGGAGTAGAAAAAGAGGCATGCTCCCAGATTTAGGTTGAGCCTCCTTTCTAATAAAGTGCAGCCAGGTACAAAAATGTAAACAAGGTGGGAATGCCAGTTCACCTCTGACCACAGTTCTTCTTGTGTTTTGCAGGCGCAATGAAGAAGTGCTGGTCGTTGGTAGTGGTGGTTGAGCTATTCATCGTAGAAATCTGCAGTGAAGGATTCACTGGCCCCATTTCAATAACTCGAAGGGATGGAACAGAGGATCCTTTCTGTGAGAATTCACACAAAGTCACAAAGTGGAGGATGGAGTGCAAAATGACTCAATTCTGGGAGTAATCAGACTTCAAGGCGTTTAGTAAAGGATCCATATGTTTACCATAACATTTGAAAGAAGGTAAAGGCTTCAGTGTTGAATGTGTGTCAAACAATAAGACAGTCCTAAAAAGGATCTGAGCAATTAAAACACTAACTAATTTTAGCATGACCCAGGTGGCCACTTGCTCAAGAGAAATGAGCCAAATTTTCCATCAAATGTTTGGTAAAAGTGAGCGCAGTGGAGTTTCTCCAAAGTGGTGGGACTGTCCTGTGGGGAGAAATTGAGGAGACTGGGCCTGCATTCTCCAGCTGAGAAAAATGGAAGGTGATTTCATTGAAAGATACAAAATTCTTGAAGGGCAAGTCAAGGATAGCTCCAGAAAGGATGTTACTCCTGGCTTGAAGTTGGGGCACTTAGGACTAGGGGACGCAGACTTGGAACAAGAAGTGAGCCATTTGGAACAGAAAAGGAGAAGAATTTCTTCACACGCACAGTCGTGAATGTTTGGAATTTTGTAACGGGAAGCTGTGACAGCTCTGTTACTGTGTATGTTCGAGACAGAGACTGCTAGATTTCTGGTTTCTAATGACATGGGGATATTGTGGGAAAATGATGTTAATATAGACGAACAGCCATGATCTAAATTGGCAGAACAGACTTCGATATGTTGAAAGACCTGCTCCTGTCCCAATGTTAGCAAAATGCAAGATTGGAATTTTGTAAATCAAAGTCCATCGTCTTGTTTGGAAACCTGTTATATCAGAGTGATGGCAATTTCTGGGCTTTTATAGAATACCTACAGTGCGGAAATAGGCCCTTTGGCCCAACAATTCCACACTGCCCCTCAAAGCATCCCACCCAGACCCAGCCCTCACATCCCTACACACCCCTGAATACCACAGGCAATTTAGAATGGTCAATCCACTTAATCTGCACATTTTTGGACTGTGGGAGGAAACCGGAGCACCCAAAGGAAACTCATGCAGTTATGGGGAGAATATGCAAACTCCAAGCAGACAGTTGCCTGAGGCTGGAATCAAACTTGGGTCCCTGGTGCTGTGAGGCAGCAGCACTAACCACTGAGCCACCATGCTGCCATAATTGGGTGGCTACAATTGGATCCATCATGAGGAACAGATATGCGGGAACGTGACCGATCTAAAGACCTATAGTAGAGGGAAGTGAAACTCAGTGAACAGCACAGCAACTGTCTTTCATATACAGAAGCATCACTTGATTTCACTGTTCTTGATAAATGATGTGAAGATACAAACACAGAGCTCAAGAACATTTCTCAAAAATCAAAGAATGATTGGGATTGAGAGTTTGATGAAGATCACATGATGAAATTGCGCAGTCATACAGTTGGAATTTCTCACCACAATGGTGCATGCGATTATCAGTCAGTATAGAAATACCCTACTGAAGCAACGTATGTTCTTAAAGTGAGATTGCTGATTAATGCAAGAGATTTGAAGATTAGTTGAAAAAGGTCAAAGCTGCCTTCCATCGAGGATCGATGTTTAAACTCTATGGTCAAATATCATTTTAATAATACGATGCTAAATTTGAGGCAGTTGACATGATTAATCTTATACTTTGCTCTAGCTCCAAGGAATATCCATCTCACTTTATTGTTCTAAAAGATCAGAATGATACAACAGCATATGTTCTTGTTTAATATTTTAATGGGATGTGAACAGATCTGTCAAGGCTATTATTTATTACCTATCCCTAGTTGCCCCTGGAGAAGGTAGTGGTGAGCTGCATCCTTGAACTGCTGCAGTCTGTGTGCTGTTAGTAGACTCACAATGTTGTTAAGGAGGGAATTCCAGGATTTTGACTCAGCGACAGTGAAGGAATGGCAATATATTTCCAAGTCAGGATTGGTGAGTGGCTTGGAGTGGAACTTGCAGGAGGTAGTGTTCTCATGTATCTGCTGCCCTTGTTCTTCTACGTGGTAGAGGTCATGGATTTGTAAAGCAGCAAGTTACGGCCGTGCATCTTGTAAACGCTAAACATTGCTCCCAGTGAGTGTCGGTGGAGGGAGAGAATTCATATTTATTGCGGTGGTTGAGTCTCAAGGCAAGCGGGCTGCTATGTCCTGGATAATGTCAAGCTTCATGAGTGTTGTTGGAGCTGCTCCCATCTGGGCAAGTGGGGAGTGCCTTGTAGATGTGGACACGCTTTGGGGAGTCAGGAGTCGAATGAATTACCTCAGAGTTTCCAGCCTCTAGCCTGCTCTTGTAGCTACAGTATTTATATGGCTGGGCATGTTCAGCTTCTGGACATTGATAAGACCCAGGATGCTGACCGTGGGGTATTCAGTGATAGTGATGCTATTGAATTGTGAAGGAGGATAGTTAGATTCACTCTTGCTAGATTTTGTTGTTGACTGTCTGGGCCGAAACGTCAGCTTTTGTGCTCCTAAGATGCTACTTGGCCTGCTGTGTTCATCCAGATCTACACTTTGTTTTCTGACACAATTGTTAGTTAGGTGCATTTTCGAATATTACCAAATACCTTGCTTATAGAACCCCTGCAGTGTGGGAACAGGCCCTTCGGCCCAACAAGTCCACACTGAATCTCAGAGCTTCCCACCCAGATCCATCCTCCTATAACCCACTTAATCTACACATCCCTGAACACTTTGGGTAATTTAGCATGGCCAATCCACTCTAATCTGCACATCTTTGAACTTTGGAAGGAAACACATGCAGGCACAGGGAGAATGTGCAAACTCCACACAATCGCCTGAGAGTGGAATCAAACCTGGGCCCCTGGCTCTGTAAGGCAGCAGTGCTAACCACTGAGCCACCATGCTGTCCAAATCTTGTGAATATCTGTGGAATTTTAGTAAGAATGCAACTGCAAGTCGTGAAGCATGGACAGACCATTGTGTGACCTTGTGGTACAGGAGCATGATGAATTGCTATATGGATTCAATCTTGCTAAACAGACAATTATTTGTACCATAGCAGTACTTGAGGTAGAAATTTTCACCAACTCAACATAATCTAGACAGGTAGGAATATTGTGCACCTACAATGGAACCTCAATGCAAATATGGGACTCATGCAACTTATCAAACTGAACATTCTAACTTTGGTTTGCTCTAAAACAACTAGAGATACAAAAGGTAATGAACATGAACAGTGTGATGTCTCAAGAAAGGGGCATATCAGTGGCTTGCTTAAAGTCAGTTTGTGCAAATAAGTTACTGAGTTTGGCCAAACCACCCTAGCCATATCAGAGCATTTCATGAAGCTTAAATAAATATTATCCAACTAGAAACACATTCATATGGAAAATAGAAGCAGGATCAGGCCATTTAGCTGTTCAAACCTGTTCCGACATTCAATATGATCATGGCTGAACATCTAAATTTGGACCCTGTCTTTGTTTTATCCTCCCTTTAGCCCTAAGGCCTATATCCAACTTCTTCTTGAAAACACTCAGCATTTTGGCCTCAACTGCTTTCTGTGGCAGAGAATTGCACAGAGTCCCCACTCTCTCAGCGAAGACATTTCTCCTCATTTCCATCCGAAGTGACCTACCTCATTTCTGTAGACTGTGACCCCTGATTGTCAAAGTATTACTAGTTATAAAAACACACTTGTTTATGAACTACAAGACTCAACAATATGAAAATACCACATTGTAGTGTGACATTGAACATTAAGGACCAGCATAGAAAAGTAAAAGGAAGCACATTAAAATTGTGGCTGTACAATGAGTATAATACATTTGAAGTCGAGATTGATGAAGCACTGTTTGTATTTAGACCTGTAGTAGGAAGTAGAGATTAGATGTTTATTTTAGAGAAACTGTGTAGAGTTTGCACATTCTCCCTGTGTCTGCTGGGTTCCCTCTGGGTGTTCTGTTTTCCTCCCACAGTCCAAAGATGCAGAGGTTAGGGTGGATTGGCCATGCTAAATTGCCCCATAGCATCCAGGGATGTGCAGGCTAGGTAGGCTAACTCTGGGGAATGCAAGGTTGTGGGGACAGGGTAAGGGTGTGCGGGTCCAGAAGGGATGCACTTTGGAGGGTCAGTATAGCTCGATGGGCCGAATGGCCTGCTTCCACACTGTAGAGATTTTATGATTCAATTATAAAACTGAAGAAAGTAGCTGAGAAGAATGTTGCAAGCCAAACAACCAAGTGTACTGCAGTACTGAAACAATATGGTGTTCTTATCTAATATGGTGACTGGGACATTGATCATAACAATGGGATATTGGGGATAGGAGGATGTAGTTGGTTGTATTGGTTGTGTTGGGTGGGGTAGACATGTTGGTTTAGTGATGTACTTTGATCAATTCTGGGTGTATTTGGAGAGGTTGAGTCTTGCAGTTGGGTGTAGTTGCATCAGGTCAGGTCATGCCTGAAGAGGTTGGTTGGGATGGTAGGGAAGGGGGATCGTTGGGCTGGATCAGGAGGCAGCCAAGTGGCTAGGCAGTGCAGTCCGTTTGTGGACGTGGTCAGGTCTGATTGTGGCTGGTGCTGGTGGGAGGAGAGGGCAAGCGGTCCAGGGTTGTAAACAGGTTGGCTGGGGTAGTCTGGTCTAGTTGAGAGGCTAGTTTGGTGAGGTGTGGGTTGAGGTCATTGGGTGATTGGGATTGTACATGAGTGATGATGTTGGTGGGGTGTTCTTGGGTTGGGTGTATGGGGGCTGTAGTCTGATCAAGGGTTAGGGATAGGGTGTCCAAGCGAGTGTCCAAGCCATAGCTGGTCTGGCTGGGGGATGTTGAGATAGTTGGGTCTATTGTATGTGTACCTTGACTTTACAAGTATTTACCTTTTACAGATTCCATGTATACCCTGTTGGGACTGTGCCTGGCAGTTGGCCTGCTGTGCACCTGAAAGCTGCATGCCCTCAAATCAGTTGGTTTTCTGTAATAAAATTAAAAGTTGTTGGAGAAACTCAGCAGGTCTGGCAGCATCTGTGGAGAGAAAGCTGAGTTAATGTTTCAAGTCCAGTGATCCTTCTTGAGAACTTTCCAGCATCCACAGTGGTTTGTTGTAATTTCAGCTTCTTAACTGTCAGTGTGCGTTTACTGCTTAGAAGAAACTAATCTACAGCATGGAACAATCCTTGACAAGTTATTGATTATGAGAACTTTGTCTAATAGGTCAGGGGAATGACTGTGGGTTCGGTGGGTGTAATTGGGACTGGGTCTTGATTGTAGGGTGGGATCTGGTGATCTCATGTTGGGTGGGTGGGATTTGTGGTGATGGATATGGTCAGGGGCTTGGCAGTGCTGAGATGATTCTGGGTGGGAATGTTTGTGGAGTTACCTGGATATTTGACTAGGTTTTCACCGGTCTGATATTTCCCAGGAACCATCAGGGAAGCACTGAGGAATTGTCCAAAGTTGTTGACTCTAGCTCCAAGTCAGAAACATTAGTAGAGGGTCCCAGGGAGCAGAGGAAGTTTAGATATTCTGGTGAATTCCTGTGTAGATCCGTGCATCAGGACTTGCACAATCACAACATCCATCTTACAGCCATAGAAAACATACAGCATGGAAAGAGGCCATTTGGCCTATCAAGTCTGCACTGATTTTGCAAACAGCATCCCACCCAGCTCCCCCATTTCACCCCGTAACCTTGAATTTCCCATGACTCATCCACCTAGCCTGCACGTTCCCAGACACCACAGAGGAATTTGGCGTGGCCAATCCACCTAACCTGCCCATCTTTGGATCATAGGAGGATACTGGAGCATCCAGAGGAAACCCAATCAGACATGGGGAGAATGTGCAACTCCATGCACGGTCACCCTGGGCTGAAGTTGAACCTGGGTCCCTGGTGCCATGAGGCAGCAGTGCTTACCATTGAGACCTCATGCCACCCTTCTTGTTGTATGTTTGGCTTCTGATGCTTCAAGTGGAGAAGATTTGGCCCTTATGTAGCTCAAGGAGATTCTGTGTCAACGATAAGGAAGTACACTTTGACAAGATTACGCTGAACCCCTTAGGCCTCTTCATCAAATAATCCCGAGTTAGCCAGTTGAGAATTCAGTCCTCCATTCAGACAATTGTCACTATGGTCTACACAGAATGGGAAGTTCCGATTGAAGTGAAATATACCTTGTCATGGAGGCTTTAGATTTCAATCAAAAATGTAGTAGATACTGAATGACGAGATTGATCATCAAAAGACCATTGAGGTTTTTGCCATGTCAAATCCAGTTCATTAATGAAAAGGAAATATATTAACCAAGGTTATTAGGCAATTTTGCTAGTGTAATCTTGGAGTGTAAAAGAGATCTGTAGTTGAGACATGTGGTTGGAGTAGAAACATACCACAGTGGACAGTATGGTGTAAGACTTTTAGAGCACATTTGTACATTGCATTGCCAAAATGTTTTTTATTGTTGAAAATAGATTAATAAAGGCATTAAATGCCACTTAGAACTATAAATGGTTCTATTTTCTAACTAATCTATTTTGACTCCACTCCCTCTGAGCATTTCTGCTTGTGTTGTAGGGCAATGATAGCTCTGGTTCACATTGTCTGGCTGACAGGGCTTTTGCTGATTTATAGGGTATTTTGTGACAATATTACAGAAGCAAAATATTGCAGACGCTGGAAATCTGAAATGTAAAAACATCACATTTGAGAATTCACTTCAGTAGAGGAAAACAGTTTACATTTCTGCTTCACAATAACCCTTCATTGTCTGAGAAAGTCCTGCTCCTGATTCTGATGGTTGTGTCTGAGAGTGTTTTCTCAGTTTCTCCTGGTGATGTAGGACTGTCCTGTTTGTGATTCTGATGGTGAGTTATCTCCAGGGCAATGATACAATAGCCATATTAACAAAATATAATACTTTTCCTGAAGCCTGAATTTTGCAAAGAAAGAGAGAGAGATGTGAGTATGGAGATCAATATTTTGGTCTAAATGTTATTAGCAAGTATCATTGCACTAATATAAGAGTTTCATGAACAATTAATTTTGAAGTGATTGAGACTGAATTATTAATGATTTTAACCACTCTACAAGTCTATATTTCTATAAAATAAATTTGAGTTGGTAAACATAGAATGATGGAATGATTACAGCAATAAAAGTGGCCATTCAGCCTGATATATCTGCGCCAGTTGTCTGCAAGACCAATTCACCTCGTCCCACTCCCCTGTCAAATCCACACAGCTCTGCATGTTTTCCACTTTCAGATTGAGAATCCTTTGAAAGGCATTATTGGCTCTGCTTCCACTACACTCTCAGATGGTGCATTCCACATTCTAACCACTCCCTGTATAAAGAGGTTTCTTTTCACATTGCCATGCTTCTTTTGACAGCCACTTGACACCAATATCTTCTTGTTGGCGATTCTTCCATCAATAGGAGAGGAGTTTCACCATCTAATTCATCTAAACCTATAGGATTCTGAATACCTCGATCAAATCTCTTCTCAGTCTCCTTCTTCCATAGGGGAGGCTCTCTCCAATCTGTCCGTGTAACTGAAGTTCTCATCCCTGGAATCTTTCTTTTGAATCTTTCCTGCACCCTCTCTGATGCCTTCACTATCTTCATCAATTTTGGGGCCCTGAACAAGAGTCAATAGTCTAGTCAAGGCTGGGTTAGAAAATTGTCGGTTTATGATAGATTCCTACCCCTCTTTATAAAACCCAGGCACCCTTACAGTTTTTGTTTGGCTGCATTTTTCAACATGTTCAGCCACCTCCAATGATTTATTCACATGTCCCTCTGTTCCTATGCTCCCATTTGGAATTGTGACGTTTTTGTCTGTGTTCTTACTGCCAAAGTGAATCATTTCACACTTCTCTGCACGAAATTTCGTCTGCCTGTTGCCCAGCCATTCTCGGTGTCATGTTAAAGTTTAACCCTATCCTCCGCACAGTTCTTAATCTTTCCAACTTACGTGCCTTCAGCAAATTTTGACACTTGACCCTATCTGAAAATTTTCAAGTTGTTGCCTGTTCACTTGTGCCTGGGTCATTAATACACGTCTGGAAGAACAGACATACTTATCCCAGTATGAAGTATCCTTGCTGTAGTCTGAAAACCATTTTCTGCTTTTATCACCCAACTGATTTTACTTCCCTTAGACTTAATTTATTCAATGAGCTCTAACAATGCGCACAAATCTGTTGTAAGACACTTCTTCAAGCACTTTTTGGAAGCCTACTTACACCATGCCAACTGCATTGCCTTCATCAACCTTCTCTTACTTTCTGTTCTTAAAAACTCAAGCAAATTATTTCTAAGAAAAATAATTTTCCTTCTAAATGCCTTCACCAGCTTCCTTTAATTATCCTCCCTATGCTAAGTGACTATTAATTTTGACTAATTTATCATTGCGAAAAACTTCCCAAATAATCATGGTTAAACTGACAGGGCTGTCACTGCTGAATTTATCCTGACATCCTTCTTTAAACAAACTTATTTGCAATTCTCTATTCCTCTGGCATTCCAGTTGGAATGTGCATGTATGAGGAAAGTGGGAAAGGATGGGGTCAGGAGTGAATACTTGTGTAGAACAAGTGACATCCATTGTGTTTGAGTTCACGGAAGAAAATTTAAGAGCAACCAAATCACGGCTGCTGTCGTTGCAACTGCAGCCAAGCATGGGATGGAGGCTAAAAAAAACCCAGAAAAATAGTCAGTGGGGGGCAGTCTTCTAGAAATCTTCAGTGACACACTGCTTTTGCACTAAATCAATAGTATAATGATGGGAATACTCCAAAGTCATTTTGTTGCGTCTCTGTGCAAGGCACTGGCATGCTAACTGGCAATGGGGTAACACATTGTACAGGATGGGGCAAATTGTAGAAATGGTGCTTTTTCCTCAGTATTTATCTAGTTCTGACCTTAGGGTAGCCTCTTCTCTCAATTGCTCCGGTGTGTTTGCATTGTCCTATTGCCATGCTCATAGCTGTTGCTGTGCAGTTAACACGCATGGTGATTCACCTTGAGTCAAATATTTCTTCTTCCATGAGCCATGGTGGGGAACTCTCCTTTTCTCCCCTCCTTCCTGACTGGAGCCTCTGCTGTAAAGTGACTGAAGCCCAAACCTTGGTTTTGGAGATGGCTGAAATTTAAGGAAAAGCTGGCTTTGTGAAAATGTGCAATTTCTATTGTGTGCTCCAATGCCATGCAGCTGTGAGATTGAGCTAAACTACCTACCTGTGTCTTCATATGAAGGAGCAGAGGTCTTAGACATCCTGGAGGCCAGATAGCGTTGACAGAGAATGTGTTGTAGAGTGCAGAGCAAAACAATATTTGATGCATTCAACAGAAATATAATATTCAGCAATGGGAGTTCCTCTTCCAAATAGTTAAGTCTATCATCTTTAGGAGTGTTGCAGCTGTATTTGACGGTGAGGCCATGTTTGGAGACCTGTGTGTATTTCTGATGGTCTTACTTTGAAAAGGATAGTAGTAAGTTAGAAAGGGTGCAGAAAATATTTATTACAATTCTACCTTGAATGGAAGTTTTGAGTTATAAGGAGAGGTTGGATAGGCTGGGAGTGTAGGTGACTGAGGCATGACCTCAAAGAAGTCTATAAAATCATGAAAGGCTTAGATAAGGTAGATAGTCAGCAGTTTTTAAGGGTAGGTGAATCTAAAACTAAAGGGCACAGGTTTAAGGTGAAAGGGGAGAGATGCAAAAAGGTCCAGAGGGACAATTTTCTCACACATTGGGTGTTGAGTATCTGGAATGGGCTGCCAGAGGTAGTGGTGGAAGTGAGTACAATTTTTTTCATTTAATCAACATTTAGAGAGGTACATGGATGGGGTAGATATGGAGGGATATGGACTAAATGCAGGCAAATGGGGCTAGCTTAAATTGTGAAAATGGGGCAGCATGGAAAAATTGGACCGAAGGGCCCATTTCCAAGCTGTAAACCTCTATGACTCTATGACCTTACTTAAACATGGAGATTGCTGATTGATATAATCCAAACTGGGGGATGCCAGTGGAAATGATGGGTGAGGCAAAGGCTTTGTATTTGACCCGTACTGTATCACCACCTGTACTCGGGCAAAACCCTTAGCAATTCTCCTCTCGAAACCCCTTGGCTTCCTTCAAAATAGTTAATCACGCACCGGTAGTCTCCAATGCCTGAAGCCAGTGTTAGTTCAATGGGAACTTGCTTTCACTTGGCCCTGACCAGGGTCAGTGGTATCCCAGGGAGAGATTAAAAACTCAGGCATGGTTTGCAAGACCTTGGGCTTTATTTTGTGAAACAGGCCTAACAAGGTTCCTTCTCAGCTGCTGCCGTGTTTTTGACTCCAGAGCCCTCCTCTGGTGCCGTATTTACTTGTCCAGCTGTTTGAGGTCTCTGTTCTTTCATGAATATCTAGTGGAACAAATCCCCTTACTACAGCACACTCAGTGGATCTTGGATTAACAGGCATCTTTGAAAATTTCAATTAATCTGTGGCTTGTTTCCTTCCAACCAGACATTTCGAATCATTAGAGAATGGTTGACCAAGAGTTTAACAGGGGAAAAAAAAATGACCAGAAAATTAAACTTAGGTCATAATCCTGATGAGTTCTTATGTTCTATCCTGCCATGCACTTGACACCACAGTAAATCTTGTATTAATACAACTGCATTGAAAGTTTGATATATAAAAAGTCCATCAGAACCTATGAAAGTGGTGCTTTCCTTGAGAATGTCTTTGCTTCACTTAGACACCAATGGATTCCAGGATCAAACGCTAATGTTTTCTTTCCTGCTATAAAATCTTGCTCAACTTATTTTTGAATGTCAAGGCCTCATAAAAAGTGCCGAGGAGATTTACTGGAATGTTATCGGGGCAAGGAATTATGCAGAGAGGCTGTTGAAGCAGAATTGTTCTCCTGATAGCAGACCATGGTAAGGGAGATTTTAATGGACGTCCCAACTCATGGGAGTCTTGACAGAGTCAGTGAGGAGATTTTACTGACTGAGGGGTCGGTAACTGGACCATGTGGGGTAATGGGGTCATTCGCAAAAGAACCAGGTAGAAAGGAGAATTTTCACTCTGTACTGGTCTGTGATCTGCAATCCCACTGCCTGAAGGAATGGGGTTACGGCAGATTTGGGAATAACTTTCCAGACGGAACTGGAGATGTGCCTGAAAAGGGGAGCATTTTGCAGGGCTAAATGCAAAGGAGAGTGGGATCATAGAGTCACAGCCACAGAGTCATGCAGCGCAGAAACAGACCCTTTGGTCCAATCAGTCCCAACTGAACATAATTTCAAACTGAAGTAGCCCCACCTGCCTGCTCCTAGCCCATATCCCTCCAAATGTTTCCTATTTATGTACTTATCAACATGTCTTTTAAATGTTGATCAATTGAATCACTTTTTTCATGAACGGATTTTGGCACAATGGCACATCTGGTGTTATATAAATCCAGGCAATGCTTTCATATTGAAGCATCTTTTACTTAGATTTCTGAATTTCGTTTCTCCCTAAAACTGTACCTGTCCTGGGAGTGTTTGATGTTACAGAATAGGGGAGTTTAATCTATTTCTAACCTCATGCTGTCCCTGTCGCGGGGGTATTTGATGGGGAAAATATGGAGAGCCCTTTGCTCTGTATCTAACCCCATGCTGTCCCTGTCCTGGGAGTGTTTGATAGGGACAGTGTAGAGAGAGATTTACTCTATACCCAACCCCGTGCTGTACCAGTCCTGGAAGTGTTTGATGGGGGGACAGTGTAGAGAGAGCTTTACTCTATACATAACCCTGTGCTGATCCTGTCCTGAGAGTGTTTGATGAGGGGACAGTGTAGAGAGAGCTTTACTCTGTACCTAACCCCATGCTGACCCTGTCCTGGGAGTGTTTGATGGGGACAGTGGAGAGAGATATTTACTCTATCCCTAGCCCCGTGCTGACCCTGTCCTGGGAGTGTTTGGGTGAGGTGTCTAGGCAGCTTTACCTCAAATCTTTCAGTCTCAAAAAGCTGAATTAATAACTTTCAGCATTTGGCAGGGAACGCCAGCACGCCTTAGTCCAGAGCAGGTTTCATTCACGCTTTAGAGTGGGAGGCAGTTGGCTTCATTTCCACCTGGCTTAAGTCTTGAGCTTGTCTACCAAAGGACAGGGCACATGTAGCACAGGCTAGGTGGTACCCTCTATCTCCTGGTAGACATCCACAGAGAATATTTCTGGAGATCTGCCCGCAGGTATCTGTTCACCTTCCACCCAATTTCACACTGTCATGACCCCTGGTAGCAAGAGTGCACTGAAAGTTAGACCTCTCTATTCCATGAGATTTTGTTTTGAATGTGCGAAAATTGACAAATTTAATCTGGGGGATGGTTAATGCCTGCCTTTGACCACGATCTAAGTTAAAAGAAACTCACGCCAGATTTTATCAATGAACAGGAAAGCCAAAATAATTTAAAATCTCACAGCAAGTCTATCCTCCAAAAAATAAGGAGATGATTTACTATTAATTAGCGAACTTAACCAATGGTCCCTTTAAATCTAATACTCATACATTCATTCATAATAGGATGGTCCAGCCTGACAGAATCAAGTCTTTTTCAAAATATTGCAGGTGGAAAATGTACAGGCAAAAGAGGCACAAAGTTTGCAAATTGATGTTCAAACTGAAAGGTGAAATGAGGCAAATTTCTCACAAAAATCTTTTGACATTTTCTGATGCTAATACGTTATTGTTAGTTGTGGTCACCTTTTCATTTGGTGGCTGATCAGTTGGACCTCAGTCTTGGCTTGAGTTAGAAGTTTTATTCACGCACAGTCTTTGAATGTTACTGTTTCCCCTCTTAAAAAGAGAGAGAGAGAGAGAGAGAGAGAGACTCTACTTTCATGCCAGTTATGAAGAACTGAGTTCTCACTGAGAGATAGTAGGAACTGCCGATGCTGGTGCCTGGGATAACACAATGTGGAGCTGGAGGAGCACAGCAGGCCAGGCAACATCCGAGGAGCAGGAAAATTGAAATTTTGGGTCGGGACCGTTCTTCAGGTTCATTTCTGAAGAAGTGTCACGACCCGCAACATCAGCTTTCCTGCTCCTCGGATGTTGCCTGGCCTGCTGTGTTTCTCCAGCTCCACACTGTGTTATCTGAGTTCTAACTGATTTTCCCTTTTCAGTTCAGTGACAAACTATCACTTACAACCAATCCAAATCCTTATGCTGGGCAGTTTCTCCTTTTTCAATGACACATGATGCTGGCATATTCCACAAAATATTACTAAAACGCAGCTTCCAGTAAAGTTGACTGGTCTGACGTAACCATTTGCTGACCACTCAACCTTTTGGTTGAGAACAAACAAATAATAATCCTAAGTTCCATATTCCTCTTTTATATTTTCAAAGAAAGTAAGTTGGTTCTTACAACACCCTTTGGCAGAATGAATTTATATATTTGTTAAATGGATAATAATGGAATAATGTAGGTTAGATGGGCTGCAGTTTGGTTTCACAGGTCGGTGCAGCATCGAGGGCCAAAGGGACTGTACTGCGCTGTAGTGTTCTATGTTCTATGTTCTATGTTCTATGTCCTATGTCCTATGTTCTATGAATTTGCAGTGTTCAGATCGAAGCCAAATTCACTAATCCAATCATATTTCCTCCAGCAGCCTGGTTAGCTCATCCTATTCCCTAAATAATAACACTTCAGTCTAAGCTCCTCCTATACTGTTTGTGTTTTAGCGTGGATCCTCTTCAGACGACACACTTTTTACTCAGATGGTTCATTCCAAGCTGACTAAAAGTGCATGAACTAAGAAAAAAGCTGTCAGCTCATCAAGCCTACTGTTTGACCACATCCTTGCATTCACGTTTCCAAGTTCTGTAGCCTGCTCAATGGTTGTAATTAAACGCACAATCTACTTTTTGAAGAACTGTTATGAGGGACCCCCGAGGGTTCACCTGCCTCTCCCCCTCGCTTCTCTTTGTCCCATTCGAGGGTTGCAAAGGAAACCTGAGAGGGCGTAAACTCTCCTTTGTGTTCCTCCCCCTTTCCACCATTCCCTTTTCACCTGGCTGATACCTGCGCAAGCGGAGCTGACGAATTATTTAGAACCTGAGCATCAAAATTCATTTCCCAGCTCACTGTAAATTCATCTAACACTTTTTGAAATTTCAGAGATGGTCTCTTGCAGAAGTTTGGCCTTTGCAGGTAGATGGTGGGAGAACTCACTCAAACAAATGCACTCCGAAACGGGCCTTCACTTTTTGTCTTTCTGATGCAGAGTCCAAAACTGGAATGCATAGGTTTGAGGTGAGAGGTGAAAGACTTATAATGGACTTAAAGTACAAGGTTTTCATGCAGAGAGTGTTGTGCGTATGGAACGAGCTGCCAGAGGGGAGGCAAGTATGATTATATCATTTAGGGGGTGGCACGGTCACTCAGTGGTTAGCACCGCTGCCTCACAGCACCAGGGACCCGGGTTCAATTCCACCCCTGGGTGACAATCTGTGCGGAGTTTGTGCATTCTCCCCATGTCTGTGTGGGTTTCCTCCGGGTGCTCTGGTTTCCTCCCACAGTCCAAAGATGTGCAGGCTAGGTGGATTGGCCGTGCTAAATTGCCCGTGGTGTTCAGGGTTGTGTAGATTAGGGGGATGGGTCTCGGTGGGATGTACTAAGGGTCAGTGTGGACTTGTTGGGCTGAAGGGCCTGTTTCCACACTGTAGGGATTCTATGAGTCAAAAGAATCTGGATGGATAAATGAATAGGAAAAAGTTAGATGGATATGGGCCAAATGCTGAAAATGGGGCTAAATTAATTTAGGATATCTGGTTGGCATGAATGACTTGGGCTGAAGGGTCTGTTTCCATGCTGTACAACTCCATGAATCTATAATGCAGCAGCCCAGCCTGGCTGTTCAAAAGGTACTGCTCTTGAGTGTGGTCCCATTGGGTGGTTTCACGTCTGACAGCCTCCAGTCAACCTGTGCCCATGGACTATTTGATCTTATCCATGGCCATGCTCGCCAGAGCTCAGTTTTTTTGTTGAAGCCAGTGCAAAGTTATTAATTGGCTGAACTTATAATGGAAATTTTACACTTTCAGCTAGAGTCCAAAATGCCTCTGGTGGGTTGTGAACTAACTCCACAGAGGTTGGTATCAACAGGTCACCCATTATTTACACATGGCAGGTCTTTGATACTGATCCAGCTCCCTGCTAGCCAGGTCTCAGAGTGAACAGGATGTCTGACACTCCTGTTTATATCTGTCAGTCAGGGCTCCCTGATTGGACCAGATTAAAAGTCGCAATCAGGGAACTCATATTCTTTGAGGTCCATCTGGTTGACCTCTTTATAATCACTAAAAGTTTTTCTTTTTTGCCTTCTATAGCGCTTGTGCACTGGAACAGGAAAGGTTACGGAAACTTGGAAGAAGACTAGAGTTAGTCACCATGTTCCTTCACGCCATCCCTAGTTTGCCACCCACTCTTGCACTGCCAGAGTTCAGGCAGATCATGATTTAATGTGAATCTGCAGTTGGGGAAGCTCCTGTCCTGGGCAAACAGAGCACCAAGATTGCAAATGAACCAGTTTCATCTTCAACTGGCACTGGGCAGAGACAGGGAGAGATGGAGTCAGTCACCAGGGAAAAGGGTTTGGAACAGCACCTGAAGCTAATGACATCAGTCTTCCAAGTATGTATTTGGAGGAGATTTATGCTCCTCCCCTGCTGGCCGTCGAATCTTTTAGCAACAGTGGAGGATTTGAGAGAGGTATAGAAGGGTGCACTCAGCAAACACGTAAAACAAGGGACGTTTTGGATGGTATTGCTGAAGGCCAACATGTAAGTGAGAATTAGGTGAGTGGGGGGAGTGAGGAATGGACCCTTGAGGCACATCAAAGACAACAGTGTAGGAGCCGGAGAGAAAAGAAAGCAAGATTGTGCATTTGTATAATGCCGTTCATACCCACAGCCTGTATCTCATGTTTTGTAGCCAACAATGTTTAGTTTAGTTTGAAAATGACATCTCATCCTTTGCACTCTAGCTGCTGATTCTAGCTGCTGATTCTAGACAAATTTTAGGTTTCAGGTGCTGCTAAAATCACAAACACATTTCTAAACAGGGAGCTGTGGTTATTTTTCACAATAATGTCAACGGAAGTCTTTTACCTTCTTGCACAGGATGAGTTATAGATACACTTTCATTCCTTTAGCTCCCATGAAAGCCTGAGGACCACAAATTGCAGAGCATCCAATGAAATGATGGTATCACCATATAAGGAAGGACAGCAAGCAGTTTGTGCACAGTCAACTCCCTAAAACAGCAACAAGCAAACAATAACCAGATTCCCTGCAGCTTTGTGAGGCATTAGTTGAAAGGAAGCTGCTGTGTACCTCTCCCAGCACTTCAGCGCTCCTATCTACACTCTCAGCCCAGGCAATGTGGTCAGCTACTCCGAATAGGATTTGAGTCCCTCAGGCAAACACTATGGTAAATGGGCTGCCAACTAACTAACACTTAAATGTGCAATGTTAATTTATGGGTGGCATTGGTAGGCCTGGCCTTAGAGGTGGTTTGAATTCTGGTTTTGTCCCTGAAACATATTGGACATCTGTTCTGGCAGAAAGATCTCGCAGGAAAGCATATGAGAAATGATTGCAGGAATCAAAGCTCGATGAACATAGACAGAAACGAATGTGTAGAGGGAATTGAGTTGCTGTAAACAGACGTGTGATTTAGACCCATTAGCAGATCCATTTCTAGTGCCCAGAACCAATGATCTCTGAACTGATTGCAGGTATATTAGCCCTCATTATCACAAACAGATCGCTAGTTTTAAAATAAATTTCTCTCTCTATCATCGCCATCGATCTATAAGCAGATTGTGATTTTATTTGTTTCTCTCTTTTTTTAAAAGTGGGGATGTATTTTCCCCTCAGAGATAACGGGAACTGCAGATGCTGGAGAATCCAAGATAACAAAGTGTGGGGCTGGATGAACACAGCAGGCCAAGCAGCATCTTAGGAGCACAAGCCCTTTTCTGATGAAGAGCCTAGGCCCGAAACGTCAGCTTTTGTGCTCCTAAGATGCTGCTTGGCCTGCTGTGTTCATCCAGCCCCACACTTTTTTTATCATGTATTTTCCCCTACTCCCTCTGTTTTTGGTTCTGGATTTGCAACGACCACTACAACACTGTGGTAAAGATAAAAACCAGAAGTAGGGTTATTTTCACATGCTTTTAGATATTGTCTGTTTTTCAGGCTGGAGATTTTTCCTTTCTGACTTGGAATTATGGGCTTTGTTATTCAGTAATTTTTTTGTGGAGCAGTCCTGACCTTTAAACTGTCTACTCTTTCAAAATCCTATCTTCACAAAGCAGCTGGGTTCAATACTTTCAGATTATGAAATATAGCAGCAGAGTAAGTCTTTGGGTTCAACCTTGGTAGGAGTCATATGACCGAGCCTTTTCTTGTGAGACATGGGCTTTGCTGGCTGGGACACCATTTATAGCTGTCCGTATTTGTCCTTGAGAAGAAGGTGGTAAGTGGCCAGTCCACTTACTGTAGGTTGACTCATAATGCCCCCAAGGAGGAAATTCCAGGATTTTGTCCTTGTGACACTGAGGGAGCAGTGATATATCACCAAGTCAGGATGGGAATGGCCTGGTGGGGAATTTGCAGGGGGATGGTCTTATCCATGTGTGCTGCCCTTGTCCTTCTAGACAGAAGTGGTTGTGCATTTGGAGGGTACTGCGTAAGGATCTTTGTTGAATTTCTGCAGTGCATCTTTTAGCTGGAACACACTGTTGCTACTGAGTGTCGATGGTTGAGGGAGTGGATGCATGTGGATGTGGTGCTAATTTATCCTCGATGGTATCAAGCTTCTTAAATTATGTTAGACCTGCACCTATTCAGACAGATGGGAGTATTTTGTTCCATTACATTTGCAATTTGTGTCTTGTAGATAGTGGACAAGCTTTGGAGAGTCAGGAGATGTGTTCCTCATGTCTGACCTGCTCTTGTAGTCACTGTGTTTATGTGGTGAGTCCAGTTGAGTTCCTGGTCAATGATAACCTCAAGATGTTAATAGTCGAGGATACAGTGATTGTCATACCATTGAATGTTAAGGGGAGGCGGTTAGATTGTCCCTTATTGGAGATGGTCATAGCCTTGCATTTGTGTGGTTATTTATCACTTGTCAACCCAAGCCTGGATGTTATCCAGATCTTGTTGCATTTGGATATGGACTGCTTCAGTATCCGAGGAGTCTTGAATGGTGCTGAAGATTGTGCAGTCACCTGTAAACAGTCCCACTCTGACCTTCTTGTTAAGCAGGTTTGGAAGGGGGTGTCAGTGGGGGAGGCAGAGACACATATATTTGAAGAAAGGCTTGCATTACAGATAGCTAGTTGTCTGTGGGGAAAATCATTAGTACATTTTCTTGTAGAATTGCTTAAGGTGTTTTTCTCAGAGATTATCATTTCTGTCACAGATTATACCACAATAGTGAGCATTCTGGACCCATCTCGAGGTGCCTGGGTTTCAGGGTTCACTGATGTTGATGATGGAGACGGTTCTGGAAGGTAATTGCCAAGTCCAGTCACATGGTTATAATAGACATCTGTGTGGATTGTTTACGTGTGTGTGTGTGTGTGTGTGTGTGTGTGTGTGTGTGTGTGTGTCAGAGACACACTCATCTGAGTTGCTATCATGGTCTTTGAAACTTCTGAGATTGTAGAAGGAGCGCTTGATGGAGGCAGTTTGTCTATCAGACCCTTGCCAGCTCTTTGAATGAGCGGCTCACTGTCTGGAGCGGACTTACTGTCTGTAAGTATATTTAAACAACAGTGCTTTCCTCCCCTTGCCTTATGATGAGGTTTGCAGTTTTCATCAAAGCTAAGCAAAAGAACTTGAACCGTGAGCATCCTGCCAGGTGAACCCAGCAGGGAGACACAGAGCTGACAATCCTGTATAGTGTTCTGTGGTAGTAGGATGGCTAGTGATGGGTAGAGCACTATGGCACTAAAATGCAGTGGCATGCAGCCAAGCGCATGAGACCCACACTACCCAGCCAAACTGTGCCATCCCAAGGAAATGGCTGTAGAATGCAGTATCACCCTCTGAGCATAAATGGGAGACAATGTTGAGTGTCCTGAGTTTGATCCATTATTACTAGGTCCATAATTTATTTGCCTGCTTGGTAGGGGGAAATTGCCCTGTGTGACCTGTCTCTACCAGTTAGCCTCAACGTTCATTGTAAATTTTGAACAAGCTGTGTGCCCACTTTGTCTTTCTTCCCATGTACAGTTTGGCAAAGCAAAATAAACACATGAGACTTAATTATATTTTAGAGGGTGGATTGAGATGATCAATTTCCTCTTGTAGTGGGATTCCATAATCAGGAGATTGAACTTTGAATATTCAATCTGGGCTGTTCAGGGGTGGTGTCAGGGAGCACCAATAGATTGGTAAGTTATATTTAGGCGAAGTTGTTAAGGGTTATTGGACCAGGGTAGGGGCAAGTTGATTTGAACTTTGGAGCAACCCCCTCCTGACCCAAAGCTCCTAAGACAGGACAAAACTTGTACAGAGGGAAGTTTGAAACAAGAAATGAAGTGTTCTAATCATTAACCTTTATAAGCGTGAGGCTTTTATTAGTGGGAACTTTCCCAACAAGATTCCATATTGTGGTAAGGGTTGAACAAGGTTCTTGTGTAATGCCTGAAGAGTTCTTTCAGTGTGAGGGGGTGCCTCACCTTTATATTTGATCATTTAGAGAGACCCTTTGGAATCTATCCTTCAGTACGAGTCCACCACTCGCTCTAAGAGGAGGTGTATGTAAGCAAGTTGAATAAAAAACAAGCCCATGAGTCTTACCCTGGCCCATGTCCTGATGAGGGGGTCCTGTCACTTAGCTGTTTATCTCCTGCCCTCTGGGATTTTGCCAGCATGTGTAACACAAGATGATGTGTTTCTAAAGTGGCTTTAATCATCTGCCCCAGAGTTCCTAAAGCCGCAGGGGGTTAATAATCCAGCACAGGCCTCTGGACAGTAATTCATTCAGTCTGTCAGCCCAAAATGTAGTCTTGAAAGAAGCTGAAGTGTAACATCTCTGACAGATACTAGATAGACAATTCCAAATATACATGGATTTTATTTAGAGATTTCTAAATAGAGACAGTTGATGTAGCTTCCCTGTTATTTGTGTGTATGACTGTAAATATATTTGCCTATAAAGCATATTTCTCCATATACCCAGATGTACAGAATGCTCATCTGGTTGAATATATTTGGATATTTGTATGGTATGACTCATGACTTAGAAGATAAAGATGATTTAATACTTCCAAAGTCAGAGGAGCTTTCTTGATGTCCACCTATCTTCCAATTCTCTAAATTCCACCTTTCTTTTCAATGGTTCTTAATGTAATTGTCCATATATCTGTGACGCTTTGGCTGCCTAATTTGACTTTTTTTCTCCTCCTGCGTTAATACACGGCTGCTTATTTGCCTATTAGCTTTGAAGTCTATGGCTATCGATCCTAGCTTTTCACTTGTAAACCTGCAGAACCAGCAAAGCATACATTTTTTTATGTGTACACATGCTTCCATCTCTGGATATGTGCATGTCCCTCTGATTACGTACCGGTTTCTGTGGGTGTTTTGTATGTCTGTGAGCCTTATGGTGCTCTGTGTATGTGCTCCTCTCTGTCACAGCTGCGTGTATTCACATCTCTCCATGCTTGTGTGCCAGTCTTTCTGGTTGTATGAGTATTCCTGTGTATGTGTGTATGTGTCTCTTGGGTATGTGCACGTCTGTCTCTGGGTTTGTGCATTGATGTATCTCTCTCATTCTGATAAGTGTGTGTCTCACTGAATGCACATGTGGTATGTATGCGTGTGTATGTGTGTGTGCGCACGCATGCGCGCGCATGCACATGTTTTTATGCAGTGTGTGTTTGCAATTGTGGTATGTATGCATGTCTCCCTGGGTGTCTCAATATCTTCCTCTCCCACTCTTTCTTTCTCTTTTTCTCTCTCATTCAGTGTGGTATGTGTCAATCTAGGTGAGTGGTGCGTGCCTTTCGCTGGCTGTGTATATATTTGTCTGCAAATCTGTTTCTTCCTTACCAATTTGTTCTGCTGATTTTTTTTCTCACTTTTCCGCTATCCTGAACTCTTTAATGCTCTGTCCCATCCACCCCACTGCTTAACAGTGCGTAGTTCCGGGGTTACTGTGTTACCTCACCAAGGAACCATTACTCATTTATTAGTCTTGACAGTGAATGTAGGGCATTTGACCACATGAGGTATGACAGGTGGTCCCCATCCTCCCTTCAGTTGATATTGACACAACAAACACCTCTAGTAGGGGTCATTGAATAACTATTACCAGCAGGAATTTGAGCTGACGATCCCCTCCCATCAAAGTCTAGCACCCCAGCTATGAACAGACTGGGCAGCAAATCTGTTTATACGATTCAGCTATTGACTGGATAAATTTTCTGAGCCTGTACCAGAGAACCTAATGAGTGTTTTCTCCAATTAACTGAATGTTAGTTTATCAGAATCCCTGAGTGTTTGTCTGTTTTGATTACGGATTCGTGCGTTTGACTGTATCAGTCAGTGTCTGTTCTTGCATCTGCCTGTCTTCCTACAAGTTGTTCTATGTAGCAATTTATCTAGCCTAACACATTTGGAACCTGCATCAGTGATGGTACCATGGCCTCTAAATCAAAAATTAGTGAGTTCAAACACTGCAAGGTGAACACAGTCCAGGCTGACACTTTGGTGCAGTGCAGGCAGAGTGCTGCACTGTCAGAAGCACTTAATTTCTGAAGAACTGCCAAATGAGATCGTGTTTGCCTGTTCAGATGGAAACTACAGATCCCCTGGCATGATTATGAGGTGGAGCAGGGGATGCCTGATTAATGTTTAGTACATTCTCGCCCATCACCGAGGCAAATGGTTCATTCATTTGTCTGGTTGGTATTTGTGGAATCTTGCTGTGTTGCCAATTTGCTGCACATTCTCTGCATTATAACAGTAGCAGTTCTTCAAAGGTACTCTTTCTGATTGGCCATGAAGTACTTTGGGGCATGCAAAAGTTATGAAAGATACTTTATAAAAGCACATTCTTTGTGTTTTGACACTTTTAATGTCACCCTTGGCTGATTCTGGCAGCGGGATTGTTCTGGTCTTTCTCCACATAGTTTTGCCATTTTGCCTCACACATTGTTCTGAATTTTTGGCTTCCTGTCCTGCCAGAGATGCAGTACGTATGGCAATGGTAAGGAGCATGTGCAACACAGCATTTGAGCACCTTGACCTCTGAATGGATGTGCAATGACCTTTCACCCTGAGCGAGAGTCAGATTTATCACTTGGGTGATTTGAGCCAAGAATTGGCTGCAATTTCCGAATATGCCTTTAAACAGGAACAGAAGGATTCTAGACCATTGGACCATATGATGTGCTGTTGGATACAATGCAGTTAATAATGATTGGCTTCATGGTTATCACTTCTCCAGGATGGAAACTTGATTGACATTGATCATTATCCACGACTTTTCTCAGTCGTTTCCCATTTGTTGTATTGTTTTTTCTACTTATTCCTTTATGGGATATGGGTTACCTGTCCATAACTGCTTTAGGTCTGAGCAGTTTATTAGGATGTTTCAGAGGTGGTTAAGGGTCAACCACATTGCTGTGGGCCTGGAGGCACACACAGGCCAAGGCTGGTAAGGATGGCAGACTTCCTTCCCCAAAGGAATGACATTGCTATGTATTTTTAAACTATCGCAATTACTGAGGGCCAGATTTATATTCCAGACTTATTAATTGAATTGAAATTTCACCAGGTGCCATGGTGGATCCGTGTTATCTGAACATTAGCCAGGGCCTCTGGATTGCTAGTCATTGTCACTAATGCTACAGACCCCATAAGATGGACAGATTTTCACTAAGCCTGGTTTCATTTCCGCAAGCACTGCATTGGTATATTATGTGAGGAGGGTTTTAATAACATAAGGAAAAACTTAGATCGACAAAACACTTTCTCATCCTTGATGGTTCTTGGGTATTGTCTTCTAATAATTCAGGCATTTAAAGAATACACATCGCATATTTGCGTTACCATTGCAATGTTATAACATAGTGGCCATTCCTTTACAAAGCAGCTGAGAAAGTATTTGACTGGGACTTCTTCACCTGCCAAAGGGGAGGTCTTTTGCCTAAATTAAAATACAATCCTACTCCAAGTCTTCTATCTATCTATATAGATTAAATTGCAACGTTCTGTCATTCTAATTCACCTCCTTTCTCTTCACTGCCTTTTCTAATTTACATTTATTTATATCCCAAATCCAAATATAAGACATAAATGAAATTCACGATCCTTGGCTTCAAAAAGTGCCAGTTCAGCAAGGCAGCGTTTATTTAACAGTAAACTGCTAAATCTTTGACCTTTGAAATGCAGCACCCACAGAAGCCCATTAGAAATGTACAGTTCTAACAGTTGTTTACCTGTGTAGGTTTTTCGAACTGTGGATTCCTTTATACATGTGAATGTCAAATCAAGAGCCCTGTGCCTTGTCACTAATAGATTTAAAGCTTTTTTTTCTTGACTCTAAATGGTGCTCATGCAAAATTAAAGCCGATTTTGAGACACGCTGCCTTTCAATGGGATTAAGTTGCTTCATCCCATTGTTGCGTTTCCCCTTGGGATAGACATGAAGTTGGTTTCAGAGCCCAAAGACTGACACATAACAGGTTTCCAATGTACATCCAAGCAGAGGAATTCAAAGGCGGTTGTGTATTTCTGAATGTGTTGCAATCTGATCTTATCTGATTCATGGCCGCTGTTTGTATTGTGACTTTGATGCCTTTGGCAGCGTTGATTTTGCTGGTGGACTGGGAGAGGTGGCTCTCACAGAATCAAGGGTAGAGCATATCAAACACATCTTCCCCTTTTCCTCCCCTTTCAGCACTCAGGGATGGGACCAATTCCTCAGTGACTCCCAACAATACATCCTCATGCTATGGCACCTTTCCATGCAAACGCATAAGATATTATATCTGCTTTGTACAGCTCAAGAACCAATAGAGAAAGATGTGTCACCAGTGTTGTCTAATGGGCCAATATACCTTTTTTATTGCATGATAGCAATAGGTACTACTTCTTGTTAAGAAGGGTGCCTCTTCCCATTGATGCTCACTTAATCGTTCATTCTCTACTGCTCTAAACAAAATAGGCCCTTAGACCCTGTACAGAAAGTGGGATAGGTAGCACCCCAATCATTAACTGGTAGCTTGTCAGTTCTGCAGCATGTTCACCCTCCTCAGTGCTCAAGGCCCATCTACTCCTCCCTTCCCATCTACTATATTCGCTGCTCACAATGTGGTCTCTCCAAATGCACTCTTGGAGCTCACTTTGCAGCTACGTATCCATTCCGTAAGCAAGCATGATCCAGAGCCTCCTAGTGTCCTGTAGTTTTAATGTATCACGGTGCTGTTGTAAACATGCTCAAGGCCTCAATCTTTTTTCCTCCTTGGACTTTCCCCAACCATTGGGGGTTTGCTTTGCTGTCAGCCATAAAGAGAAACTGCTGATTACAAACTTTCAAAAGCTCTTGGCAGGGGGGCGCTTGCAGAGAATGGGTTATTTCCTTGTGACTACGGGGTCTGTGCTGGGGCAAATTCCGCTTCCTGGAATGACACTGGGGCCTTGTTATGGGTCAGTGCCTGACCATGCCAGTCTCACTGTGCCTGTCCAAAGGGAATGACTGTTGTAGGTCATAGTTACCCCCCACTGGTTCAGGCTCCTGGTGCGGCCTTGCAATGTTAGAGGAATGTTACAGCATGCCACATGCATCTTTTCTCATCGTTGTGACGACAAATTTTGAAAATGAATCAGGAATCTGCATCTCCACCCAAACGTGTATGAGTTCTGAGTTCCCTGATACTTTCAGCATCCTATGCGATCTCCCTGCTATAGGAAGAACATTGTTGAAACTTGAAAGGGTGCAGAAAAGATTTACAAGGATGTTGCTGGGGTTGGAGGGTTTGAGCTACAGGGAGAAGCTGAATAGGCGAGAGCTATTTTAACCCAGGAGCGTCGGAGGCTGAGGGGTGACCTTATAGAGGTTTATAAAATCATGAGGGGCACGGATAGGGTAAAGAGCCAAGGTCTTTTCCCCAGGGTAGGGTGAGTCCAAAACTAGACAACATAGGTTTAACATGAAAGGGGAAAGATTTTAAAGGAAACTAAGGGACAACTTTTTCACACCGAGGATGGTGCATGTATGGAGTGAGCTGCCAGAGGAAGTAGTGGAGGCTGGTACAATTACAACATTTAAAAGGCACCTGGATAGGTACATAAATAAGAAGGGCCTAGAGAGACCTGAGCAAGATGCAGGCAAATGGAACTTGATTTATGTAGGCTATCTGGTCGGCATGAGCATGTTGGACCGAAGAGTCATTGACTGTATTGCACAATTCAATGACTCATTTGAGCTAACAGTGCAACTTTTCATTTGAAGTGACGCAGTCAAAATGTGCATATGTTGAGTGTGTGGATCTCTTGATTGCATGTCTGAAGGTTGTGGGCTTGAATCCCCCTCCATAAACTTCCACATTATGTCTATCATAGACAGAATATACCTCTTACTGCCTGTGATCAGTTTTTCTTTATAATTAGAATTTTTTTTTCATATCCTCAGAATGCATGACACAATTACATTTTCCAGCAGCATTATTCTGAGAGTTCAAAATAAAGGAGGCTATTTATTCTCACCCCTTTAACCCAAAAATAAAGCAATGTTTCATTCTTTGGTCTCATCCACACAAAGGTTAGATTCAGATGAAAATACAGTATTGTCACAGATTGTAATTATGTTTAATCTCTTTTGCTAAAGACCAATAGTTTCTTCAATGATTTTGGTACTTTCAGATCGAAGAGAGGGTCTTCTTAAAGGAATGATTCTTAGCAGGCTTAGGATTCTTGTCTTCAAATTGCTGCGAAGTGGGTTTTTCAGATGATCTTGCAGTTTTAACAGGTTGGGGGAATGCTTCATTTTATTGAGATCTGCTTTTTTTCAAGTTATTGCAGCATAGCATAGCTAGAGTGATGGCTTTCAGGTAGAACCCTGTTTGCAAACTAGCCCTTTCTGTTTATAAAAGCAAGCAGAAGCAAGGCTGCTTCATCATGTGACCTTTTCCAAGTCCAAAATTCTTTTCAAATAAAGGGGCTGCATATGTTGATTAGAAGTGTGAAACAGCCAGCACCTTTGTTTTTGAGTGACCCAAATTTCTTTTGTGATTCACATCTGTCTGGAATGTTCCTTCTTGTGTCTTGAGACAAATAAGTCAGATGACCTTTGGGCAGCTGTCATTTGCAAACGTTTGAGCTCAGTTTTACATGATAAAGTATTGACTGAAAGTTTATTATATACAGGGTATGACGTGATCTAAGTTGATGCTCCAGTACAGTGCTGAGGTACTGTGGGAATGTCTAAAGTGCCGTTATTTTTGGGCAAAGCCTTAAATGTCATCACTTTCTTTTGCAAAATAAGCTGAGGTGGTATTTTAAAGAAAAAAGACATTGGGGATCCTTTTGGTGTCTTGACCAATTTTTATCTCTTAATGAGAACCACCAAAAAAAATGGTCTGGTCATTATCACATTGCTGCTTATGGGAAATAAAAACACTGTGGAGAAATTCAGCAGGTCTGCCAGCATCCATGGAGAGAGAAACAGAGTCAACACTTGCGGTTCAGTATGACTCTTGTTGAGAGCTATTTATGGGAGCTCACTGTGCACACAATTGGCTGCTGTGTTGCTGGTGACTATGTTACAGATCAGATTCCCAAGTGTCTGGGGGATATTCCGGGGTTGTGGAAGTGGCAACTAAAGTGCAAGAAGGTTCCTCTTACTTTTGTGGGATCAGTCAGGGGAAGGGTGGGTGTGTTGGAGGAAATGGGGACAGGCTTTCTTCTAACTCCTCACCCGGGCTAAGCTGTCCCAGTGCGGTTGCTGGCTGCGAGTTTTGTGTTTTATCAGCTGTGATACACCTGGGGGGGCATAGGGTGGTGGTGGAGGAGGAGGAGGTGGTGAGAGAGATGGGGGCTGACTGTTGCTGTCAGAAACTTGCCCTTTGAGCCAGCACTGACAGCTCACTCCTGTCAGTAATTGCTCCATTCTTTCATTTCTTAATCATTGATTTTCCTTTGCCAAGAGTCCTGGGGGAGAGCGCCTGTCTCGCAGCTACAGCACCATGTAATGAAACAAAAAACAGGACAGCCAGTGGCCTGAAGCTGGGCTGGCCATAGGGCATCCTCTTTATTGCTTTGTTCTTCAGGGCAGGCACTGGGTACCTCCACAGGGAGCAGCAAAAGGAATATTACGGTGATTTGGAAGAGGAGGGAGCGGGGTTACTGTGGGACATCTCCACATGCAGGCAGCAATAATGCCATTTCCCTGCTTTTATTAAGTTAAGCGAGTCTTTGTTCATCTCCCTGATGCCTCGGGGCTATTGGTTTGTCTTAGTAAACTCCCTGGCCCTCCACTTTGATAAATAAAAGTGTTGTGATTTCAAGCAATTAGGGAGATTATTAAACACGCTGAATTGGAAATGAGCTGCTTTGAATTGTTAATCAGGCCGGCAGTGTAATATATTTTAATGTTACTTTTAAAAAAATATAAAAGGCAATTCGCAATTCAAGGCAGAGGAGCAATGTCTAATGTGGTTTAAAAGTGTTTTAATGTGGCAATGTATTTTACACTGTATGTAATGTCTGCTTGCACAGTGACAGGTAGACCACATGCATGTATCCTTTTTGTGATTGTTCACAGACTTCATCGATCCATTTACCTCTGTGTTTAATTTGTCTGCCCATTCACTTTACCTTTGCAAGTTTTTGTGTCAGTCAAAGCCCAAACCTCCTCAGTTTATAACTAGTCAGCCCCTGTATTCATTAGTCAATCTATCTTCTGCTCAGCCATTCACACACTTGTTCCCAACACTACCGCCACCTCCCTTGAATATTTTCACCCCTTTTCTATGATTTAAGGGAGATTTGTGGTGATGATGTGACTTTTGGTAGATGTAGGAGGAAATGATTCCTAGCCTGGAATTTACACCCCTTCTTAACGAGTGAGCTGTTGAGAGGACATTGAGGCTTTGAAATGTCAAAGTGCTAATTCTGAGGCAGGCTCCCCACTTCCATGCCTGTGTGTGGAATGAACTTCCAGAGGCAGTGGTGGATGCGGGTACGGTTACAACATTTAAAAGATATTTGGATCATACATGAATAAAGAATGTTTGGAGGAAAATGAGCCAAGCGCAGGCAGGTGGGACTAGTTTAGTTTAGGATTACGGTCGGCATGGGCTGATTGGACTGAGATGCGTCCATCTACAGCAGTAAGACAGTGGGTATCATCCTGCAGTGCCTTTGGGTAAGTGCGAGAGAAAATTGGGGAAGTCTTTTCATTCCTGGTCTTCATTCAGTGTCTGGGTGTCAGGAACTGAGCGGATTGGGCCAGACTGTGACGGCCCACTTTGCCGAACAGCCTGTCCTCTGTTGATGTTTGCAAGTCATACATAGCAAGTAGTGCCCATGCATTCATGCCCACAGGCCTTGTGGTGAATGGAGAGGGAACTTGACCAAAAATGTTTTCCTTAGGTTGGCGAAGATACCTGAAGGTACCAGTTGAAAGTTCATAGCACTGAATTATTTTGTTGATATTCCAGATATTCTCTGGCACTTTTGTACCTTGTTTATCACCCAGAATATTGTGCGCTTTGCGGGAGTGTCAGTCACAAGCATGCATTGCCAACATCAAATGGTATATTCAAATGAACTGGCTAGAATCTTACACTACATGCAGTTTTCCCCTTCTCCATCCAACAAACTTTCTTCCACAGCTGTAGGACATGCCTTTGCAGCCAATGAGGTACTTCTGAATTGTAGTCATGGTAGGGATGTAGGGAAATGTGGCAGCGAGTTGGTGTACAGGAAGCTCCCACAAACTGCAGTGTGGCAATGACCAGAAAGCCAGCTGTAGTAGAGCTAGCTGAAGGAGCAGTTGCAAAAGCAATGGGAAGTGCCAGCCTCCAGGTGTTAAACTGCAGCAATAGGTCTCCAGAGGGAGTGCGGTCTTTATGTCTTGGCTTTTATCATTTGGCACCTAAAGTCAAATTGTTTGAGCAATGGGGGTGAGTCGCCACAGGAGGAGGATGCGCTGTCCTTGCTCCTGACTGACCAAAACTCTATCCATGTAGGGATTTTCAGTGTGATTTGTCTGGAGACTACCATAAGCTGCGAGATAGCCTTACACATTAGGCACATGGACAACTAGCCAACACATCTCTTTCACACAGTTGCTGATTCTCTATCTCTCTCCGTTTCTGGCACCCAAGATGATTTCTTCCTACTATAAGTTCTTAACCATGCCAAATAATTGAAAGGACTTTGAGGGTAAAACTGGATGCCTCTTGAACTACAATGGCTTTCAATGTTGGTAGTGTTCCATAGCTTAGCTCTCTGTTTGTTTATTTTTTCGTTAACAACAGTGAAAAAGAGTTATGGAGAAACAATCTAGGTTTTTACTTGAGAGTGGATTCCAAGCCAAGTTGTAATGATTGGATAGAAATCTTGGCTGCTGCGTGGAATGGCTTGTATTTTACCCTTTTTCCAGTTATCTGAAACAGTGTAGTTTGTGATAGGTGCATTGACAAATGTTCCAAGGAAACGTTATTTATGTTTATCCCTGTCTTTCCTATTATGGGGCAAATGAGCATCTTGTGGTGGTGGAAGTATTCCAGCTTTAAAGCTCAAGTGAATGGACTGTCGGAGATGAAATAAAAAACTGAAGGAAACACACAGGGAAAATGAATCAGAAACATGCTCTCTGATGAAAGATCTAGGCCCGAAACGTCAGCTTTTGTGCTCCTGAGATGCTGTTTAGCCTGCTGTGTTCATCCAGCTTCACACTTTGTTATCTCAGAAACATTGATTGTGGATTTCTATTTATTTGCATCTTTTCTGACCACAAGAGCAGTCAGATGTTAGTGAGTAACTCAGTTCTGCAAGGCACGAGTCAGGAGTGTGATGGAATCATCCAATTGGCTAGATGGGTCCAGCTTCAAAAGCACTCAAGAAGCTAACACAATCCAGGGCAATGCGGGTCGTTTAATTGGGGTTGCAAAATGCATGTTCAGTCTGCTGTATTGTCTGCTAATTCTGAGGTTCGGGGTACTTCCCTGGACTAGTGAATAACTTGCAATGAGAAGCGGAGGATTCAGTGGTTATGGCTCACATCTGGTACCAACTACATAGGACTGGAAAAGAGGTTCATCTGAGAGAGTATGAAAAGGTAGGTGCTAAATTTAAAAAGCAACAAAATACTAACCTGGAAAAGAAAGGTCAGATAATGAGTCAGAGTCATGCAGCATGGAAACAGGCCTTTCGGTCCAATCAGTCCATGCCAACCGTAATCCTAAACTAAACTAGTCCCACCTGCCTGCACTTGGTTCATTTTCCTCCAAACGTACCTTATTCATGTATTATCCAAATATCTTTTAAATGTTGTAACCGTACCTGCATCTACCATTTCCTCTGGAAGTTCATTCCACACACAAAAGAAGTTGTGTCAAAAAAGTTGCCTCTCAAGTCTTTTTAAAATGTTTCTCCTCTTACCTTAAAAATATGTCCCCAAGTATTGAAATCCCCCACCCTAGAGAAAAGACACCTGCCATTCACCTTATCCAGACCCCTCATGATTTTATAAATCTCTATAAAGTCATCCCTCAACCTCCTATGCTGTAGTGAAAAATGTCTCAGTCTATCCAGACTCTCCTTCAAACTCAAACATAAGGGAAAGAGAGAACACACCTGAGGATATACAAGATGCCAAGCATAACTGCCAGAAAGATAATAAATAAAACAAAAGGCTCTGTATCTGAGTGCATGCAGTATTCATAACATAGTAAATGACTTGTTAGCGCGCATTGAAGTGAATAAATATAATCTGATCACTATTATGGCGTCTTGGCTGCAGGAAAACCAGGTTTGCATTCTGAATATTGAGGGATACAAGATATCCGAGAAGAGTGAGAAACCAGATAAAAATGGAGGGGCAGCAATGTTACTCAATGATGGCAATTCTGCACTACTTATAGATGGCCTTCAGTTTAAGATATCAGAATGAGGAATTGGCTTTGGTGGAGATGAGTAACAAATTAACTCGTGTGGTTGATTTACCAGTCACTAAAAAGTAAACACAATGAAAGACAAATCATACAAGAAGAAAGATTAGGTGTTTGTGATGAAGCAATGGCAATAATCACGTATGGTTTTTATTTACTTATAAACCGGAATCAGACTGCTAATGAAGAATTCATAGAATACCTTCGAGCTAGTTCTGGAACCAACCAGAGATCAGGCTTTACTAGATTTGTTATTGTATAATGTGACAGGATTAATTAATGACCGTAGAGTAAAGGCAGCCCTAGGTAGCATTGTCTTGAATTGTACATTTTGTACAGTTTGAAAGGGACAAGAGTGGGTCCAAGACTAATATTTTAAACTTAAAATCGGTAACTGTGTTGCCTGAAAGCTGAGCTAACTGAAGTGAACTGGGAGATTAGGCTAGGAGATAGATCGGTGGAGAAGCAGTAGCAAACATTTCAGGGGATATTTCAGAATACTTCAGAGAAGCACCTACTATGAAGAAAAGTTCTAAGATTAATTGTAGAAGTTAAGGAAAGCATCAAACTTAAACAAAAGCATATTTGTGTAAAGATTAGTGACAGTACTGAGGACTAGTCAGATATAAGAAAAAACAGAGAATGACTAACATGTTAATCAGGACTAATAAATAGCAGCCCATGAGAAAGCTAGTTAGAAATGTCAGAACAGATAACAAGATTTTCTATTGCTAACTAAAAAAGAAAAGACTAAGTGATTGTTATTCATCCAGATAGTGAGAGTTAATTGTGGACAACAAAAAAAATTATGGATGTAATGAGTAAATAATTTCCTTCTGTCTTCACTGTAGATGATACAAAAAGTGTTCCAGTAATATCTGTAAATCAGGAGGTTGAAGGAAGAGAGGAACTTATTGCAATTATAATCACTGTGGAAGTAGTACTGAGCAAAATAATGGAAATGCTGGTTCAAAAGTCTTGGGGTCCTCATAGGTTTCATCTCAGGGTCTTAAACAAGGTGGCTAAAGATGTACCAGTGTTAATTTTCCAAATCCTTTAGGCTTGGATTCCAGAAAATATTTCCCAAATTTCCACATAAAAGGTTCATGCACAAAGTAGGAGTTCATAGTATAGGGCAGTTATTCCCAAGCATTTAGCTATTTTGACCCCATTTTGAGGCTTGAAAATTATTGGGACTTCTTGTTAAGAACTGAGAGAATGGTATTTGGGGGGCTGTAAGAGCAGGGGCCTGTAAGAGCAGGAGTACAGCTGTTTTAACACACTTAGTGTTATTGATACCTGAAAGCACACAACCCTGAAACTTCAGCTTGTGACATCATTTGGGGTCCTGACCCCAACTTTGGGCAGCCTTGGTGTAAGGTATCGTGTATCAATGTGAATAGAAGACTGACTGGCTGAAAGGAAACAGAAGAAATGAATAACTGATTTTTTTTTCAGGTTGTCAGGGAATGACAAGTGGGATCCTGCAAGGGTTTATGCTGGGCCCCCAACATTTTAAAATATATATCAACGACTTGGATGGGGGATCAAAGGTATGATGTCTAATAGAGATAGGAAGGAAAGCAGGTTGTAAAGATAATAACAGGGACACAGACCAATAGATCAATCAAGTGAGTCGAGAAAAGAACTGACAGATGGACAATAATGTGGAAAAATGTGAAGTTGTTTACTTTGGTAGAAAGAATAGCAAATATGATACGTTTTAGTAATATAGGGCATTGTTGAGATCGCATCTTGAATACCCTGTGCAGTTTTCAGCTCTACATTTAAAGAAAAATATATTTTCTGAATAAGGGCCTAGGCCTGAAATGTCAGCCTTCCTGCTCCTCTGATGTTGCTTGGCCTGTTGTGTTCATCCAGCTCCACACTTTGTTATCTAAATGAATGTATTGGAGCTGGTTTAGAGGAGGTTGGTACTTGGAGAGTAAGTAAGTTGTTTTCTGAGGAAGGATTGGCTAGGATGGGCTTATTTTCACTGGCATTTAGACTGAGGAGCGATTTGTGTGAAGTTTATAAGATCCTAAATGGTTTTGACAAGGTAGATGTGGAAAGGATATTTCCTCTTGTAAGTGAGTCCTGAACTATCGGGGTTGTGTTTTCCCTTCTAGGACAGAAAGGAGGAGACATTTATTGGGGGTCGTGCGATTCTGGCACAGTCTGCCTTAAGAGCTGGTGGAGGTGGGGTATTTTTAAAGTGGAGGTAGATGGATTTTGTTAGACAAGGCTCATTGGGGTGGAATACATGGGAAATCCAAACACAAACAGAGCAGCCATGATCTTATTGAATGTTGGAGCAGGCTTGAAGGGCTGAATGGCCTATTTCTGTTCCAGTTCATTGGCTTGCAAATAGTCTTCTTTGAAAAAGATGCTATGGACCTTTTATAGTTGGCTTAGAAGGTAAAAGGGGCCTCAGTTTACTCTTATCTGAAAGGCAGCATCACTCAAAGTGCTGCACTCCCTTAGCGCTTCATTGAAGTATCACGGTAGATTACACGTTCTGCCTGTTCACTACACCAGTGTTACCCTCAGAGATTAGTGGTTTGTTCATGATTTCCAGAGGTTCCAGTACAGTCGAACCCATTTCATTTACATCATAGCTAGATCCCTCGTAAAAATGGAACAATAAGGAAGAAGGATTGTGCATACAAATACATGGATCACTACTGCATTATCTGGCTGTAAATTCTCGACGAAGACCAGGGAGACTGAACATTTGTTGGTTTTTATGGACAAGTCACGCTGAGTGGTCAGCCTGCTACACATTCCAGAAAAGTAATGGGGTTGTTTGGTGGGGACGCCAATTGCATACTGGTTTTGTGCTGGTGCATAGCTTCCTCTGGAATAACAATTGAATCTCTGCAAGTTTCAGAGGTGTATACAACATAGGACCCTATAGTTGTTTGATCTAACTGAATGGTTTGCTAATTCACTTCAGAGTCACCCACGTTGCTGCTGATGTGGGGTCGCATACAGATAAGAAAAAAGAGCAGGCCACTCATCTCTTCAACCTGCTGCACCATTCAGTAAGATGATGGCTGGTCTGATTTTAACCTCAGCTCTACGTTCTTATATACCCCTGATAATCTATCATCCCCTCCATTATCAAGAATCTACTTACTGTGCCTTTGCCTTAAAACTACCTAAAGATTCTGCATCCATTGCCTTTTGAGAAAGGGATTTCCAAAGACTCTCCACCCTCAGAGAAAAGATGTTTCCTCATCTCTGCCTTAAGTGGGCGACCCCCCTCATTTTCAAATGATGACCCCCTTATTTCTAAATCACGTCATATGTAGGCCAGACCAGGTAGAGAGAGCAGATTACTCCCAGATGGATGTTTACATCGTCAGCACAAAACTAGCTTTTCTTTCCAGACTTTTACTGAATTAAAACATCACTGTTCAAGATGGTCAGATATGAACCCATGATCTCCAGACCAGTAGTTTGGGCCGTTGGGATCACTAGCTGAGTGTCATAACCGTTTTGCCACAAATACTGCTATTGCTGGACTCCTGCAGCAGGAGTGTGAAGGATTGTCTTTGATTCTGCCAACTTCTTCACTTTGAGAGTGATGCCATGCTGCGTAAAGTCGAAACATCTCTCTGATAGCACTATGTGGAGCTGGATGAACACAGTAGGCCAAGCAGCATCAGGGGAGGAGGAAGGCTGATGTTTCGGGCCTAGACGAAGGGTCCCGGCCAGAAACGTCAGCCTTCCTGCTCCTCTGATGTGGCTTGGCCTGCTGTGTTCATTCAGCTCCACATCTTGTTATCTCAGATTCTCCAGCATCTGCAATTTCTACTATCTCTGTTAGCGCATTTAGGCAGGTGATCTGGAGCAAGCATTGACTGGCACACCTTTAGTGCTTTTCTGTCTTAAATGGCACTGGGCGGATTAGGAGCTGATTCACCCTGAGAGCCCTTCATATTGACCATTCGCACGAAACCCTGACAGACCCAGGAGGTGTGCAATTCCTTGACAGACTGGTTTAAGCTGTCGGTGGGTGAAAAATCTTGGAAAACCCTCCCTAAACGGCATTGTGGGTCAACCCCACAAAAGATCGACTGCAGTGGTTCAAAAAGGCAGCTCCCCACCACCTTCTCAAGGGGGCATCTAGGGATGGGCGAGAAATGCTGGCCCAGCCAGCGACATCCATGAATAAATAATGTTTTTTAAAAAATGCCTCCGCATTATCACAGGCTACTGATGGGTTCTGCGGTGAATTTCAGGAAATGGCTTTGCTCACTTAGCCAGGTGAAACGTGACCTGCCACAGATGTGTGGGGCTGATGCTGTCGGAACTCAAAGGCGGTGTTAATAATTCATGGACTGTTATGACTTTAGACAGTGCCTTCAATATTGAGTAAAGTCCGAGAGGAACATATCCGACAGTTGGTAATACAAAGTCATCATGGCAGGAACATGCAATTAAATTGCGGTGAGACCACCGTTCTCTACGAGTGTCTGTCTAATCTCCATGCTTGTTACAATAATGCAACATTGGCATTCATTAACTGCTAAGCTCTAGGATGGATAAATGGACTGTATGTTTGTAATCCTGAACCATGGGAATAGAGCGGAAATAGTTTTGCATTACATTCCCAGTATCTCCTGAGTTTAAGAGCAGTATTGGTGAGGTAAGAATCCACATGTGGTGAGGAAGCCAAGCAGAGAGAAGAATAATACCCTGTACTACTTGTCCAGATTGAGAAATGACACCATCCCTACTGTGTTCTTCACTTTTCCTTCACCTTGCTCTATTCCACCTCAAGGTACCATTTTCTACAGTTATTGAGTCGTACAGCATGGAAACAGACCCTTTGGTCCAACTTGTCCATGCCAACCAGATATCCGAAATTATTCTGGCCCCATTTGCCAGCATTTGGCCCATATCCCTCCAAACCTTTCTATTCATATACCCATCCAGCCTTTTAAATGTTCTGATTGTACCAACCTCCACCACTTCCTCTCGCAGCTCATTCCATTCATGCACCACCCTCTGCGTGAAAACATTGCCCCTTAGGTCCCTTTTAAATCATTGCCCATGAACCTTAAACCCGGGCCCTTTAGTTTTGGACTCCCCTATCCAGGGGAAAAGACTCGACTATTCACTCTCATGATTTTATAAACCTCTACGAGGTCATGCTTCAGCTTCTCAAGCTCCAGGGAAAATAGTCCCAGCCTATTCAGCCTCTTCCTACAACTCAAAACCTCCAACCCCGGCAACAATCCTTGTAAATCTTTTCTGAACCCTGCCAGTATCTTGTTCAAACTTCCATTTGTTTGGTTGTATGAGTTCAGTAGATAAATCTGGATGGAGGGGGTCCTTTGTCCCATTTCCTCTCATTATCCCAGAATATACCGTTGTCAAGGAATTTTTCCTGACGTCTGTAATACCTTTTACTGCCCCCCCTCGTCTATCTGAACTGGTGCTCTCTCGAATTACTGCCCTGAATTATCAAAGCAAAGCCTTGGAGTTAATTTTTCAATTCCATTAAGTATCTTCCGTAGCACCTCTGAGCCATCTCCTTTCAATGGGGAAGAGTCATCGTCATTATCCAGACATTGCTCATAGCTCTTAGCCCTGGGGATTGGGCTGCCTATACTCTATTCTGTCTCTCAGGTGTGAGTGTCTGTATTATTGCCAGGGAACAATCTGCAGCAGGGGTAAGGAGCTGTTTTGAAATGCACTGCCTGAAAGATGGCAGCAACAGATTCATTGCTAATCTTCGAAATTTCAATTAAATAAATGCTTGAGAAAGGAATATAAGTAGTTGTTTGGTAGTACAGAACTTGCTTCTTGCTGGAAATAAAATCATATATTTTGCCAAAGCTTTCCGTCTTGCACTCATCAGGACAATCTGCAAGAATACCAATGTAAAGGGAACATACCTTTGTATACTGTATGAGAGGAGAGAGTGCTGATTGCTTGGCAAGGCATGGTACAGAGTTTTAAGGAGTGCCTTTAGAAGGGAAGGGAGATAGAGAATGCCTCAGTTGTCTGAAATAAAAAGGGAAATATTCGCAGGGCGATGGGGAAAGAGTAGGCGGGTTGCACACATTAAAAAACTCTTTTGAAGAGCTGGCACAGGTCTTAGGGGCTGAATGGCCTCCCTCGGTGCTGTCTGATTCCATACACAGTTCTCAGTCAGAATGAGTCAGGAGAGGGAATCTTAACCGAGGGCTTTTTCTCTTCACCTCTGTAGCTCAGGATTGCTGAGGCCCCTGTGGGCTCTTTGTCCAGGCCCAGCTGAGATTGATGAACTCAGCACAGGGAATCATAGGGAACTCAGCAGGGAATTGTACCTGAGACCGAGCAGACCCACGCGTGTACTTCCACTCTGTGCGCCCATAGCAACTGCACCACCAGTGCGCTGAGCCTCATTGTTTGAGCAAACTGTTCCAGTTAAATCAGTGTTTATCCCCAGCTTGAAACGGAATAAATCGAGTGTACAGCCTGTGTTCACTGTTTCACGCTGAGGTACTCCGCATCAGCCTGTAATTTGATTGATAAATAAAGATAATTGCCTTTGTCATCAAAGCAGAAAGTTTGGAAAGGCAGCACGCTCTGTGATGAATGAAAGAGAAATGGCCCCCATGTGCATTCATCTTATGAACAGAATGGCCATGCAGTGTCTTGTTTCCATATGTCAGCCCGCAGAATTGTTCATTTTGCAGCCAGTCTGGGAGCCATTCTGCAGCAAGTTATTATTCTGCTGTTTTGAGCTGTGTTTTCTCATCTGTAAAATGTTGTAATGTGACTTTGGAATTAACGCTTCGAATGCTGCGCTTGTGTCCTGCGAGCAGTAAATAAGTCACTAAGATTGGAAGTTGGACAGAAGTGGAGAGCTGTGAAAGGCCAGGGCTTTTTGTGATTCTTTCCTGATATATTGGTTTCTTGAGCTGAACCAGTAATTAATGCCTGTCCCTAGTTGTTCTTGAGAAGCTGTTGGCACATTGCGTTCTTGAACCCGCTGCATTCCATGTGCTGTAGGGCTACCCAAAAACGCGGTCAGGGAGGGAATTTCAGGATTTTGACCCAGCGGCAATGAAGAACAGCAATTTATTTCCAAGTCAGGATGGTGAGTGGCTTGTTTCCATGTACCTGCTGTCCTTGCCCTTCTAAGGGGGTAGAAGTCACAAGTTTGGTGGGTGCTGTTGAAGGAGCCGTGGTGCATTTCTGCAGAGCATTGTGTAGATGGCACACACTGCTACTATTGAGTGCCAATTGTGGAGGGTATAAATCTTAAAGGTGGTGGATAGGGCACCAGTTAAGCAGACTGCTTTGTCTTGGATAGTGTCAAGCTTCTGGAGTATTGCTGGCATTGTACTCATCCAGGCAAATGGTGAATATTCTGCCGCACTCCTGATAGGTGTCTTGTAGATGGCAGATAAGCCTTTGGGAGTCAGGATTTGAGTTACTCACTGTAGACATTCTTAGACCATGAACTGTTTCCTGCAGCACCAATATTTATCTGGTGAGGTCAAGCTAAGTTCTTGGTCAATGATGTTGATAGGGTTGAATGTCAAAGGGTGAAGATTTGATTCTGCCATGTTGGAGATGGTTATTACCTGGCATGTGTGAGTTATTTGCCACTTTTTAGCCAAAAACTGGATTTTGTTCAGGCCTTACCACATATGAACATGGACTGCTTCAGTACCTTGAGAGGTCACGAATGGTGCTTAACATTGTGCAATCAGTGGCGAACATCCCCACTTCTGGTGTTATGATGGAGGGAAGGCCATTGATGAAGGAGCTGAAGACGGTTGGGTCTGGGACAGTACGCTGAGGAACTTCTGCAGAGATGTCCCAGCAATTAGATGATTGACACCCAACAACCACAACCATCTGGTTGTGCCAGGTATGACTCCAACAAGTGGAGTGTTTGCTCCCAGTTGCCAATTACTCTAGTTTTGCTAGAGCTTCTTGATACCACCTTTGGTCAAATGTAGCCTTGATGTCAAGGACAAGACACTGTTATCACCCCTTTTAATTTCAGCTCTTTTGTCCATGTTTGAGCTAAGGCTGTTGTGAGGTCAGGAGCTGAGAGGCTCTGGGGGAACCCAAACTAGGCGTAACTGATCCAAGTGCTTGATAGCGCTATCAATGACACCTTCCCTCAATTTACTGATGATCGAGAGGAGACTGATGGGCAGTAATTGGTGAATTTGGGTTTGTCCTGTTTGCGGGGAAGATATACCTAAGAAAGGTCCCATTTTGCCAGATAAGCACCAGTGTTGAAGACACTCCTCAATAGGACCATCTTCTCTGTCAATTACACACAACATTTCAAGTCATGATCAAAATTTCCCACTCTGTTTTGACCCCTTTCCTTCCTGTGCTTGCATCTGTTTTCGAAGCCTGTCTCCCAGGTTATCTTCAAAGTCATCAAAGCCTTGCTTTCAGACCTGAGAAGACCCAGTCTAAGAATGACTCTTCCCCGTTAAAACCTTCCCCACCTGGGAGCAACAGAGGTCTTCAGATAGTCCCATTGTCCTCTGTTGGTCACAGTATATTGGGCACTGAGTAACTTGGGACCAGGACCCACATACATCCCCTCAGAGAATGAGTGCCTCTGCTGTATGTGATTGTGCCTAATTTTATCTGCTGTAATGACAGGAAAGACGATGATTGCTCTTTCTTTGAATGGCCCCATCCCCAGTCCATGAATGGGGAGAAAACAGAGTTAATATTTCAGGTCCAGTGACCCTTCTTCAGAACTGGGCCTGCAACATTAACTCTGTTTCTCTATCCACAGATGCCACCAGACCTGCTGAGTTTTCCCAGCAATTTCTGTCTGTGTTTCTGACTTTCAGCATCCGCAGTTCTTTTTTACTTCCTTTTTGAAACATTACTATTGAATCTGCCTCCATAAACTTTTCAAACAGTTACTTTCCAGATCTTAGCAACTTGCAGTGGTTGAAAACAATCACCTTATCTTTCCTCAGAAACGTAACCAATTTTCCAGTCTCTGTCCTCAAGTTACTCACCTTTCCGTAAAAGGGACAGATCCTCACTGCACAAAAACCTTCCCATTCATCAATGCTTTGCTTATGTCGACAGTAGTGGCTGTAATTCAGCTGATATTGATCTTGCCTGAGCCAAATGGCTATGCAATCAAGTCCCATTTTAGGACTTACATCAACAATTAAGGCCAACATTTGACCGCAATGATGAGTGCTGTACTGTTGGAGGTGCCATTTCTCAGATGAACTGTCCACCTTGGTGGCATGGTGGCTCAGTGGTCAGCACTGCTACCTCACAGTGCCATGGATCTGGGTTCGATTCCAGCCTCAGGCAACTGTCTGTGTGGAGTTTGCACATTCTCTCCATGTCTGCGTGGGTTTCCTCCGGGTGCTCTGGTTTCCCCCAACAGTCCAAAGGTGTGCAGATTAGGTGGATTGGCTGTGCTAAATTGCCCTTAGTGCCCAGGGATATTTAGGTTAGGCCATGGAGGAAATCAGGGGTGGGGGAATGGGTCTGGGTGGGATCCTCTTCAGAGGGACAGTGGACTTCTTGGGCTGAATGGCCTGTTTCCACACTGTAGGGTTTCTATGACACTTCTCACGTACATGTAAAGATCCCATGATACTGTTTCCAAGTGTGAGGAGGAAATTCTCTCCAATGTCCTGGGGAATAAGTGTCCAATTTTGGATAGCAACCCAACCCAATTTGTGGGACCTTGCTGTGTGTGTGCTGTATTGCAATACAGAGACTGCATTCCACACAGACTTCTTTGGCTGAAAGCGTTTGGGATGTTCTGGGATTATGAAAGGTATTTTCAAAATTTAAATCCTTCTTCAGTTTATTTGTTCATTTTCTTCTTAATTTCTCTCTTTACCCTTTATTGTATTATTGTGGAAGGACTGTTATTCTGAACTATTCATCTCTTTATTTTTGTAATTCTTTGCTATGATTTTATACTTTTGAAGATCTATAATGCTGGACTTTTTATTTCCTTTTTTACTGATTTTTCCCCTGACAATTTGTACTCCAGAATCTGTACCTAGGTACCTTGTACCTAAGATGGTGCTGTTAAGGAGCAATTTGTAAACTTTTCACTGCATTCACAGCGACGATAAGGTTAATTCTAATTCAGTTCTCCAGTGTCTCAAGAAACCTCATATTTATATTGCACCCTAAAAGTAATGAAATGTCCAAAGTACAAAGCAAAGTTTTGAACCACTAGGCAAAGACATTGAGGCACATAGAACATAGAACATTACAGCACAGTACAGGCCCTTCGGCCCTCGATGTTGTGCCGACTTGTCATACCGATCTCAAGCCCATCTAACCTACACTATTCCATGCTTGTCCATATGCTTGTCCAATGATGACTTAATTGTACCTAAAGTTGGCGGATCTACTACCATTGCAGGCAAAGCATTCCATTCCTTTACTACTCTCTGAGTAAAGAAACTACCTCTGACATCTGTCCTATATCTTTCGCCCCTCAATTTAAAGCTGTGTCCCCTCGTGCTCGCCGTCACCATCCTAGGAAAAAGGCTCTCCCTATCCTCCCTATCTAACCCTCTGATTATTTTATATGTCTCAATTAAGTCACCTCTCAACCTTCTTCTCTCTAATGAAAAGAGCCTCAAGTCCCTCAGCCTTTCCTCGTAAGACCTTCCCTCCATACCAGGCAACATCCTAGTAAATCTCCTCTGCACATAAGAAGACATTAAGTCAAATGATCAACACATTTGTTCAAGAGGTGTTTTAATCGGAATTAACGCAGTGCACGGAGGTAATGGGAACTGCAGATGCTGGAGAATCTGAGACAACAAGGTGTGAGGCTGGATGAACACAGCAGGCCAAACACCATCTTAGGAGCACAAAAGCTGACGTTTCGGACCTAGACCCTTCATCAGGAAAGGGGGATGGGGAGAAGGTTCTGAAATAAATAGGCAGAGTGGGGGAGGCGAATCGAAGATGGATGGAGGAGAAGATTGGTGGAGAGGAGACAGACAAGCAGAGATGACTGGGGACTTAGGAATGGAGGAAAATGCTATTCAGCCCATCCAGCCTACACTGCTGTTCGGTAGAACCATTGTCGATCAAACATTTTAATGCCTTTTGCTGACCTCAATCCCATCACCCAGTCTATCCCTTGCAATCAGAAATGTATCAATCTTTAACTTGAATATACTCAAAGAGTGTGAGATAAGACACACCGGGCTGTGTTTTTGGATGATCTTGGCATTACAGAAGGCTTTCTCTCCACCGACCTTGCCAGGCCCGCTGAGTTTTCCCAGCAACTCCCGTTTTGATCAGAGAAGGTGGCATGTGTGGTGTCAGCCAGGAATGTGTTGGAAGGGGGCACGGATGAGAAGTTCAACCCGAGATGAGCTCAGGCATGAGGCAAGCGCAGCGACGTGTCGGAGGTGGAAAGAGACAGCCTCGGTAACGACGCGAAAGTCAGGGGCTGAGGACCAAAAGAGACTCCGAGGTTGTTCCAGTCAGCTGAAGCCCCCTTCCCAGCACTGGGGGGGGGGGGGGGGGGATTTGCTTGAAACATTAGAACAATACTCAACCCTGGAAGCCCGTTTAAGATGTGGGGTCAATGGAGCAGCCTTGACGACACCCAAAATGGCAGTCGTGGGATTTGCACATGCCAGCAGTGTGCCTCCGAGACAAAATTATTACCTCCGACCCCACTGCCAAGCATTCATTCTAAAGCATCATCTATAATTTAAGACGACAGTCATTATTTTAGAGAGCTGGTGCTGCATACGATACTGGCTGAACAAGGTAACTGAATGGGTAATGAAGATGTCAGTGATATTTGACACTGCCATAAGCCATCGGTTGGCTCATGATGATGTAGTGTCACTGGCTTTCTCTTGCCAGCTGAGTATATGGATGCGTACTGAATATTATTAAGCATACCGCCCGATGTATATTAAATTGTCACCTACATCATGTGATCCACGCTTACTGATCCATTGTTATGGAGCCGAGATGAAAAGCCAAAAGTGCTGTACAAGGTGGCATAAAAAAGCCAAAGTTTGAAATGGGGTGAATGGTGATCTAGCAAAGACCTTCATTCCATGCTTTTGTCACCTTCAGACTCAATGCATTTCATTTTCAATGCATTTCTGACTGGTCTCCCATTGTTGGTAAAGCAAAATACACACACACCTTTGCTGCCAATGCCAAGCCCTGTTCATCTGTTACTTCTGTGCTTGCTGAAATAGACTGACTGCTGGTCCTGCACCAGCCCGACCTCAAAATTCTCATCCTTGTTGCTGAAGTTGACCGTTGACCTTGCTATAATCTCCTGGAATCCGTTCATCCTCTGGGATCTCTGCATTGCTCCAGTTCTGGTCTCTTGTGCATCTCCACCCTTTTGTGCCATGTTCTGGGATTTTTAAACCGTGCATCCTCTTTGACCTGTCCGTCTCATCTTCACCTGCCTTCTCCTTTATCCATCTTCTATCTGCCTCCCCGTCTCTCCCTATTTATTTCCAGAAACCCCCTTCCCCTCCCCAATTTCTGAAGAAGGGTCTAGGCCTGAAACGTCAGCTTTCCCGCTCCCCTCATGCTGCTTGGCCTGCAGTGTTCATCCAGCTCTACACCTTGTTATCCCCTCTGCCTCTTGTTTGTCTCTTCTCCTTAAACAAACCTGTTTCAAGACCAAGTTCTTGTCCATCTGCCCTTAGTACCTCCTGTGTGGCTTGCTGTCAAATTTTGTCTGATAATACGTCTTGCGAGGTCTCCTATGTTAAAGGAGCTATGTAAATGCAAGGTCTTGTTGTGGTCAGTTGATGGACAGGAGAGAGCCAGAGAGTGGTGGGCCTGTGGAATTCATTGCCATGGAGCGCAGTGGAGGCCGGGATGTTAAATGTCTTCAAGGCAGGGATTGATAAATTCTTGATCTCTCAAGGAATTAAGGGCTATGGGGAGAGTGCGGGTAAGTGGAGTTGAAATGCCCATCAGCCATGATTAAGTGGCAGAGTTGGCTTGATGGGCCGAATGGCCTTACTTCCACTCCTGTGTCTTATGGTCTAGGAGTATAAAGCCAGTGGCATCCCCATCCAGCCAATAGCAGTGGAGCATCCTGGCAAAAAGTTGCCCATTTCGACTCACTCACAGCAAGATTCCAAACATGGAGCTATCTGAATTAGCTACATGACAGTTTATATAAACCTTGGAGTGTGGGTGCCAGGCTCAGTTTGATTTAGAAACAATACACCACAAAACCTTTCAATCGTATGGAGGCCTGAGGTGACACAGGAACCCTACCACGAAATGACACCGTGATTTGAGGGAGCATTTTACACTAGATTCCAGCCCCAGGTTTCCACTCTGTGTAGCTCTAGCACAACTGAGGGAGACCTCACTGAGTGGACAGTAACAGTCTCCTTACAGAAGGCATTGAAGGCAGTTTGGGGAAGGTGTGCTCGGCCGATTTCCTGGGTGAAAGAATTGTCTTACGAGGAGAGGTCGACCGAGTAGAATTTGGAAGAATGAGAGGAGATTTTATGAAAAGATAAAAGATCCCGTGCAGACTTGATGAGAAGACTCTAGATCTAGATGCCTAAAGGATGAGCGGTATCCGATTTAAGTCAGTGATGAGGAGGAATTTCTTTTCCGAGATAATGGAAACTGCAGATGCTGGAGAATCCGAGACAACAAAGTGCGGAGCTGGATGAACATAGCAGGCCAAGCAGCATCTTAGGAGCACAAAAGCTGACGTTTCAGAAGGGTCTAGACCTGAAACGTCAGCTTTTGTGCTCCTAAGATGCTGCTTGGCCTGCTGTGTTCATCCAGCTCCACACTTTGTTGTCTCAATTTCTTCTCCGAGTCGGTTGTAAATTCCCTTCCCCAGGGAGCAGTGTAGATTGGGTCATTGAATATATTCAAAGCTGAACTGGAGAGACTTTTGAACTCGAAGGAGTTATGGATTATGGGGAGCAGACAGACATGTGGAGTTTAGGTCTTGGTCCAAGTGGGCCATGATCCTATTGTCAGAAGTGACACGACACCAGGTTATAATCCAAGATAATAAAATGTGAGGCTGGATGAACACAGCAGGCCAAGCAGCATCTCAGGAGCACTGCTCCTGAGATGCTGCTTGGCCTGCTGTGTTCATCCAGCCTCACATTTTATTATCTTGGAATCTCCAGCATCTGCAGTTCCCATTATCTCTGACACCAGGTTATAATCCAACGGGTTTAAGAAGCTTTCACAGCACTGCTCATTCGTCAGGTGAAATGACCCAATAAATATCACCTAATGCAGGGGCAGTGCTCCGAACACTTTTGATTTCAAATGAACCTGTTGGACTATAACCTGGTGTCGTGTCACTTCTGCCTTTATGTCCATTCCCACCCCCGGTCCAACACGCACCTCCACATCATGATCCTATTGAACAGCAGCACAAATTCAAAGGGCTGAACGGCTTTCTTATGCTCTTGATGTCATTCATACGCGCTTCCACAGCCCATGATGAAATATTTGTTTGTTATGCTGCAATTTATGTTGTGATATTTGTGATGTTTCTCACAGCCTCTGTGGGGAGTTACACCGTGAGATTAGTCAGTAATTTAAGTGGTTCTGAGCTGAAATTTACAGCGGAAATACTGATGTTTTTACAAGGACAGCCCTGCATAATGCAATGATATGATTGCTGAATGACTGCAGATAATCTTATATCTTAGCAGTGGCAGACCAAGAAGATATTGTGTCTAGTGGTAGCCTTGAGATATGTAATGTGTAATTCTTTGACCTGTTACGGACTGAACTTTGTTGAAAAGGACAGAGTGACTGTGGTGAAATTGCTTTGTTCTGCATTGGATTACACCCATCCCCTGCTGGCGATGTCTGCTGCAGGAAAATTAATTGCGGGTATCAGCCTCAAGTCCGGGATACCGTTCACTAACAGCATAGTTCAGACATCCCATTCAGTCTCATTTCCAGGTTCACTGTTGAAGAACTCGATCAAGGTTTCAGAAGCTGTGGTGTACTATCCCATGCAAGATCCAGCAGCTTCAGCAAAGTGCTGTGACTAAAAAACAAAATCAATTTCATGTTTAGAAACTAAAAGAAAATTTGATAATGGGTTCATAGATAGCGGTAATGAGTTGGTGATAGAACTCGAGGACTGGATTTACTGCAGTTTCCACCGGCAGTTTGTCACCTACCATGTGATCTTTTGCCCTCTCACCTTCTCATTCCATCGGCTTCCCTCTCTGCACTCACCACATCAACCTCCCCACCACCCCAACCTGCAATCTGACCTTCTAATACTCCGATCCTTTACATCTCAAGCCCTGTCAGGATTGGCTCGCTGCATTTTAGGATTGGAATCAATCCTTCTCACGTATTAGGATGAAAGTAGGAGTTAGTGTTGTTCTTTACTCAAATCCCACCTTAATGTCCTCTAAGGGGGACACTAAAACAAAAATTTCATGCCTGATATTGTCTGGGGGATTTTTACACCTCTGTGAAACTTATCGTGATTCTTTCAGGGGATGGTGTGTCGCTGGCTTCTTGAAGATTTATTGCCCATCCCGGATTGCCCTGGAGAAGGTGGTGGTGAGCTGCCTTCTTGTATCGCTGCAGGTTGTAGGGGCACTCATAGTTCTGTTAAGAAGGGAGTCCCAGAATTTTGCGACAAATGGGGAATAGTTTCAGCTAAGCACAGAGTCACATGTGCCATAGAGCATGCAAACTGACCATTTGGCCCAACTTGTTCATGCTGACCTGGTTTTCTAAACTGAACTAGTCCCATTTGCCTGCATTGGGCCAATATCCCTTTAAACTCCTCCTATTTATGTACCCATCCAAATGCCTTTTGAATGCTGTAATTGTACCAGCCTCAACCACTTTGTCTGGCAGCTTGTTCCATATATGCATCACCGTCTGCAAGATAAAGTTGCCCCTCAGGTCCCCTTTAAATCTTTCCCCTCTCACCTTAGACCAATGCCCTCTAGTTTGGCCCCCCTACTCTGGGGAAAAGACCTCAGCTATTCACTCTATCCATGCCCCTCATAATTTTACAAACCGCTATAAGGTCACCCCTCAGTTTACCACGCTCTAGGGGGAGAATCCCAGATTATCCAATCTCTCCTTATAACTCAAACCCTTCAGTCCTGGTACATTCTTGTGAATCTACATTGCACCCTTTCCAGTTTATAACATCCTTCCTATACCAATATAAAATCATCGCTCCACCGAATCCCATGAATTTTCTGCCTGATACGTTTAAATTAAAATGGAGTTCACTGAGCATTCTGCTGATTCTTGTATCTTCTGCAAGCGCTGTCCCATTTCAATTTTGACCCTGTGCCAAGTTTGTGAGGTGTCTTCAAGTAAAATATAGTTCTCATCAGCCAGCACAGAAAAATATTCAGGGGTTGCCAGTTTCCAGCTGCTGACTTTGAGAACTAAGGGACATTTGACACCGAAACTGCACAAGATTTGGGTTCAGAAGAGACTCACTGGTATGTTCCTCGGTGTTCAAGGTTTGAGTTAAAGGAAAAGGATGGGAATTTTTTCACTGGAGTGTCAGAGGTTGAGGGGGTGACCTTACAGGGGTTTATAAAATCATGAGGGGTATCAATAGGTCTAATGGTAGTCATGTTTTCCCTAGGATGGGGGTTTCAAGACTAGGGTCACATTTTCAAGGTGAGAGGAGAGAGATTTAAAAATGACATGAGGGGCAATTCTTTTACACAGAGGATGTTTTGCGTGTGAAGTAACTTCATGAGGAAGTGGTGGATGTGGGTGCAGTTACAACATTAAAAGGACACTTGGATAAGTTCATGAATAGGAAAGGTTTGGACAGATAATAGGCTAGGAGCAAGCAGGTGGGACTAGTTTAATTTGGGATTATGTTTGGCATGGATTGGTTGGACTGAAGGGCCTGTTTCCATGCTGTATGACTCTGTGACAAAGGACACATTGTTAAGGTTCAAGTATTGAACTTGAACCTTGGCGACTTTCTGGGATATTGTTCTGCACAAGCCTTTCTTTGAGCTTAAACTGCAGGCGATGTCGAACCCAAGCTGTTTGTTGGCAAAGGGCATCATTGCGGGGCTCACAGTTGGCCTTCAGCTGATAGTAAATTCACCCATTTTTGGACAGGATGTACGATCGCTGAGCTGAAATAAAACAAAGCACAGGGGAAGGGGGTGGTGCTGGAGGAAACTGCTGGAGAAACTCAGAAGGTGGAGAGAGAAACACAGTCAATGGCTCTGAAGATGGGGTCGCCGACCTCACCGAACTTTGAGACCAAGCTGCACTCCAGAGCTTGGCCATGCTGGCACTGTGGGATGGCAGCAAGGTTTGCCCTGCGGCTTCCTTTGAGGGAGCCAGCTGGTTCTCCATCCATGCTAAGAGTGTCACTATCGTGCTCCAAGTAAATCCAACTGCTGTGCCACCTCAGATCATCCAAGCCTCATGGTTTTTATCCTTGATGAACAATCAAACAATCTTCTCACCTTGTAATAGTGAGGGTGTGTCAGCAAGTCCATGGCTACACTTGTCCTGCTGCATGGAAGGAACCACACTCTGGGTCAACAAGCCCTTTTTTATGATTCATTCACAGGATCAGGGTACCATTGGCCAGGCTGGCATTTTTATTGCCCATCCCATAGGGCAGTTAGGAGCCAACCGCGTTGCTCTGGAGTCACACATAGGCCAGACCAGGCGTGTGTTGTGGAGGGGGTGGTGGCAACCCTTGTGTTTCAATTTTAATTGCCAGAGGGGTTTGAGTTCCCTTTCTGTAACAGTTTGGGAGCTCAGGTCTGGGATCTGGCCAGTTCGTGTACCAGATCTGAATGGGTTTGGACAGATGTAAACAGACCTGGGGATTAGTGTCCTAGATCTTTAAATAAAGCTTAGGTGAGACAAATCCGTTTAATGTCAGTTACTCATGGTTGGTTAAATCAAAAGTGAGAGAAATAGCTCTTAACATTGTTAGAGGCCCAGGGTTTAGATCCCAGATGAGCTCCAAAACTGCTGTGGAGGAGGGGAGGTTAAATGAAAGTATAAGTAACAAGTAGCAGTTTATTTATTTAACTCTAACAGTGAACAAATTAACAGAACTACTAACAAATTGAACAATTCCCTACTAAGTACTAACTATTCCCTAATTTAACAAAATTCTACTGGTATGCTATTCCAATAAATATGTCTCACTTATATAACCCAAGTAGAAAGAAAAACAAATTAAAACGTTTCCTCTCAAAATCCACAAAGAATGCGGCTTCTGAAATGTTCTGCCTTCTCCACTGTGTCTCCAATTATTAGCACCTTTCTTCCACTGACCCTGCTGCCAGAAATGTCTTCTCTGTGAGGTCTTCTGTAAGGGACTCTTAGTTAAAAGTTTTGTGGTACTTTTATGGATAGATGGTGCTCTCTGAGTGAGCTTACAAATTTGTTGTGAGAGTGAACCATTATCTGAGAAATAAGATTCTAGCTCTCACGAGAAATTGCTAAACTCTCTTGATAAAGCTCCATCTATCCATAAAGGTATCATGACACCGCTAACTAAGAGTCCTTGCAGAAGATGCTACAGAGAAAACATCTCTGACAGCAGGATCAGCAGAAGAAATGATGGAGAGACACTGGAGAAGGCAGAACATTCCAGAAGACCCATTCTGTGTGGACTTTAAGAGGCTAAGTTTTAATTTGTTCTTCGTTCTACTTGGGTTATATAAGTGGGATTTATATTTATTGGAACAGCATACCAATAGAGCTTTTTCAGTTAGGTAATAGTTAGGAGTTAGTGGGGAACTGTTCGGTTTGTAAGTAGCTCTGTTAATTTGTTCACTGTTAGAGTTAAATAAATAAATTGTTACTTGTTACTCATAAAGTGAATATCAGTGATTTTCTTTTCACTTAACCTCCCCTTCTCTGTAATGCAGGTAAGGCTGGCAGTTTCCTTCCCTAAAGGATATGAGTGAATCACATGTGTTTTTCCAACAACATAATCTCTCCCCTATCACAGACCCTCCTCAGCCATTTAATCCTCTTTCTCAGCCCATGGAGCTGTAAAAATGGGGGATTTATTTACAGGATCTGTGGGGATGTATTTGAGGTTACTGTACGGTGGGGATGTATTTGAGATTATGTAACAGTGGAAATATATTTGAGGGTACTGTAACGGTGGGAGTGTATTTGAGGTTACTGTAATGGTGGTGATGTACTTGAGACTACTTGTAATGGTGGGGATGTATTTGAGTGCACTGTAATAGTGGGGATGTATTTGCCTTACTGTAACAGGGGTGTATTTGAGTGTACTGTAATAGTGGGGATATACTTGCAGTTACTGTAATGGGGATGTATTTGAGTGTATTGTAATGGTGGGGATGTATTTGAGTGTACTGTAACAGTGGAGCTGTACTGTTTAGAGGATACTAATACGTTTCATCACTGCCTGTTGTAAGCTCGCTGTGGGGCTGTTGATTCAACATGATGGTGCCTGTGCTGAGGCCAAAAGCTACACTTCCACCAGAAAATGATCAAGAGACAAACCATCTTGCATTATAAAGAAATAAGAAGAGACTTGTTCTTGTCAGGGAATGTTTTGGGAGATGGTTTGTTGAATGAAGTTTCCCAAGGTGGAATGACACAATAACAGACAGCTGTCTGGTTTGTGTCTGGATGAACAAATTAATTAAAGAACAGCGGTGCAGGTGGAAGCCTTCACCCAGCTTCGTTTCTGTATTCCCTTGTACAGTACTGCTCAGATTATGATTATAAGTTCGTCAGTCTGAAGAAATTGATGCTTATTGACCTGTTGGCTGTGACTGTGATGAGTCTTTGGGGTGGGGGACAGCTGCTCGAGAAGGCCTGAGGTTCAACTCATGATCCACATATTGTTTTCACAAAGTCTGGGTAGGTTATTATCTCAGAATATATTATTTGTTGTTGTTTCTCTCTCTTTCTCTGTCTGAGACTTCTCAGTTCTCTTTCATTTTCTCTGAACACTGTCAACATTCTGCCTCAGCCACCTCTCCCTCAGCCCTCTCTTTCTCCGCCCCCTCCTAAGCCACTCCCTCCTTACACTTTCCTTCACCCCCGGTCACATCTCCTGCCTGGTCTTCCGCACCTTCATAATGTCTGACTAAAACAACTGCAGCACGAGCCTCCTCCCATCGAGGATGTTGGAGGCAAAGATTTCCCAATCTCTCTCACACAACTGGTGTTTATGACTTACTTCACTGCAGTTTGGCAGAATTCGAACTATTAGGGAGGTGAGCAGTCGCTGATGCCTCTTGGTTTTCTGATGCTCCCGTGTTTTACCATTTAAACTGCAAGTCAGAAGCTGCTGTGTTGTGCAGATGTTTCCCTGCTACTGCAGCGGCGGATCATGCATGGCTTCATTGCACTGGAAACTGAAGAACATTTGCCAGAAAAAGTGGCTGCCGCTGGGCTCTCTGAGACCGTGCAGTCGGTTCTCTGTCCGTGATTTTCGTGGAATGTTACAATTGAGGAAGAGACTGTTTGGCCCATCATGCCTGTGCTGGCTCTTTTCGAATCAGCGCTTCTCTATTATCCCATTGCCCCAGGAAGATTCTCCGTCCAGCATTTGCACAATTCCCTTGTGAATGTTACTTTTGAATCACTTGCACCGTTTCTACCAGACAGTGCATTCCAACTCACAAATACACGTATCGTAAATTCTTTTCACATCCCCTCTGGGTCTGCTGTCAATCGTCTTCAATCAAAATCCGTCGCTTGCTGACCTATCTGCCTGGGGAAACAGTTTTGCCCATCAAAGCCTTCATCATTTTGACGCCTCTAAGCCCACTTTCACCTTTTCTGCTCTAACGAGAACAATCCCAGTTTTTCCAGTCCGTCCAAGTAGTTTGAGTCCCTCCTTTTAGGTGCCATTCTGGTAAATCTCCTGTGCACCCTCTTCCAGCTCTTAGCATCTTTATAACAGTGTTAGCTCCCCCGAATTTTACAAAATGAGGCTGAAACTATGGCTTATCAAGATTTCGCCTTGTCCCCCTTGCTTTTAACATTCGACGCACCTAGCTGTGATTTTGTATTTTTAAAGTTTAAAGGAGTTCACAGCCCGCCAGTTCCCTGGTATTCAGCGGTTACCAGTTCATCAGGGCAATCTCCTCACCGTCGACTTCCCGGCACATCACTCTTCAACGACGCATCAGTCTTCCCACAAAATCTCCCATAAACCATCTTCAGTGGCCCCAACGCTGCAGATCACTAACTGATTGCGACTGCTATTCAAATACTGAATGACCCCAACACGTCGGTGTCTTGGCGCTTGAGAAACGGGAGAGGGAACGTGGTCCTCTGACTGGGCCCAGAACTGAAAGATTTGTCGCGGTGATTTCCTGGAGTGGAACCACTGAATATTATTTCAATGGAGAGAGACTGCAGTATTGCTCTGATGCAAGGGGTGTTCACATATACAGATTACTAAAGGTTAGCGTATAGGTACAGCAAGTAATTCTGAAGGCAGTTGGAATGTTGGCCTCTACTACAAGAGGGTTGAAGAATGAATGTAAACCAGTCTTGCTGTACAGAGTATTGGTGACCTCATACCTGGAGTACTGAATACAGTTTTGGTTTTCTTTTCCGATGGGGCATCTTGGAAGACGCTTATGTGGCTGATGAAGGGTTGTCTTATTTGAAAAGGTGAAATGGCTCAGACCTTTCTCAATGGAATTTAGAAGACTGACAGAAAAGATTCTGAGGGAACTTGACAACGCAGATGCTAATAAGATTCTAAACTGAGGGCATGGTTGAAAGGTACGTGGCCTCTCATTTAAGACAGTGATGAAGGGAGATTATTTTATCTAAGGTCACTTTGACTTTCCCTATCCAGAGACCAGTACAGACTGGCTCATTAAAAGTATTCAAAATTGACTCAGACAGATTTTTGAACTATAATGGAAGTTGCGAACTGTTGACAGTAGACAGGAATGTGGAATTAAGGCCGCAGTCAAATCTGCCCTTATCTCATTGGACTGCGTAACAACCTTGAAGGAATCTGGCTTCTGCTTCTTACGATACTGGCAGTAGAAGCATTTCAGAGAAGGTTCATTTGCCTAATGAAGGGTTGAGAATTGATTGAGCAAGTTGGGCCGAAACCTATCAGAGTTCTGATGGAAGAGAAGTGCCTGTAGTTGACACGTAAGAATCTAATGGTTCTTGACACAGTGGAGGCTGCATTAGGTGGAACACAATGCCCACACTTACAGCAGATTTGGGGTTGGGGTTGTATATAATCAGTTTGGGGTTGGGGATGTATTTAATCAGGTTTGGGGTTGGGGTTGTATTTAATCAGGTTTGGGGTTGGGACTGTATTTAATCAGGTGGGGGTTGATGGGACCGGTGAAAGTCAGTAGTAGCTAGGCCCATCCATTGGCAAGACATGAGGCTCACCATGGTGGGAACATGACAAACAAAGCTATGTGGAGTTGCTTGCAGGTAGCTAGAGTGAGGTTTGTTCAATGGCACTCATTACCTTGTTGAATGCCTCAAAATTGGGGAGAGTGAGCCCTCCGAGCCCTTCAACACTCTTCCCCATGGGCCCTACCACTGCCCCATTGCTCACCTGCTTTAGCCTAAGTCTTGATGGGGAGTAGTATGGGCACTGACCATTGCCTTCCCAATGGCACTGTGACTAAACAGAGGCTGGAAATCTCCAACTCTGTGATTCTTGATCCTGGAGACAGTTTGCCATTATCCAGTTTGATCCCTAAAAGAGCCAATATAGGACACCCGCTAGAAATGGTGGACAAAGTCACTGTCGCCTGCACAAAATCCAGCCAGATGTTGTCCTTCACAACGGGGAACTTGGAGAATTCGGGACATAGTTTCTAAATGAAGGGTCTTATATTTAAGATGGAGATGAGCAGGAACCTCGTCTCTGAGGGTCGTTCCCATTAGGAAGTTGTTTGGAATTTCCCTGGAGTCCTCTTCCCCAGCGAACGGTGGAGGCTGAGTCATCGAATATTATGAAGCTTGATCTTTGGTTAATGAGGTAGGGTGGCAGACCAGCAGGAAAGTGCAGTCCAATGATGATTGAGCAGGGCTGAGGGCAGAATAGTCTCGTCTTACTCCAGTTTTAATTGTTTTTATGCTATGTTCTTATGTCACAGGACCCATACCTCTGAATTTAGTGGGAGCCTTGCTTAAGTGGTTACAAACTTTGAACCTATTGACATAGGATTGTCTTTCACAGCTGCCAATTCTGGTCTCCCCTGTTCATCAGCAAGAAAAACAACTCACAAGAGGCAGGCTCAGGCAGGCAGTGGAGATCGGGGAATACAGGATGAAAGAGAGAAATTAACACCAGCAGGTCTGAGGGATCATGGATAGACTAGAGGAGCTGGGCGTATTCTCCTTAGAGCAGGGAAGGTTAAACAAAGGTTTGGCAGAGGAGTCGAAAATGGCGAAGGGTTGAGATGGGGTAAGCAAAGGGAAGTTTCTTTGAGTGGGAAAAAGATCAATAACCATATGATAACTATTTAAGATGATTGACAAAAGAAGCAAAGAGAGAAACATTTTCATGTAGCAAGGGCCTAAGATTTGAAATGCACCTCCTGATCGGGAATAGATTCCACTATTGTCTTGTAAAGGAAACTGGATAAATACTTGAAACTAACAAAAATGCAGAGATTGTTGAAAGAGTAGAAAATAGAACTAATTGGATTTCTTTAAGGGCCAATGTCCCAAGGGACCTCCAATACGCTACTTTATTGTTTACAAGAATATCACTGTTTTCTGGCTATAACACAGCAGGTGACAGCTGCAACTTGCAGCTTTTAAAAGGTGTTTGGTTTTGAATGTCAGTTACATGCTGGCAAAGCGAGATTTGTTTGATGTTAACAGCTCTATGTCTCACATTAGGCTTTGTTGGAGTATACAAACTCACATTCACGCACGCGCACACACATGTACGTATATACAAAAATATACACAATAATGCACTTACTTTAGGGTTCTGGATGAAAAACCCAGAGGTTATGAATGTGTGCAAAAACTGTTGTTGCTGGAAAAGCTCAAAAGAAACGGCAGCATCTGTGAAGAAAAAGTCAGAGTTAACGTTTCAGGTCCGGTGACCGTTCCTCACATTGTGAACGTGTGTTCAATAAATTTGATCCTTTATGGGTAAACACCAGAAAATGAAAATTTAAAAGCCAGACTCACCTATGCCACTTGGTGGTAAATAGATAATTTGAATAGGTAATTAAAATAGGTAATGTTGCATATGATGGAATAAGTCATGGAGTTGTGCATATAATGGCTTCTTAGAACCGTTGGGGATGTGCAATAAATATGACCCTATCAGGACTGCTCACACCCTGAACTCTCATCATAGAGTGTGGAAGGTTTATGTTCAATAAGTGAGCGTGGTTGCAGTGTTAGCTGTTCCTTTATTACCGTAAACAGCGTAGATCATCCTTGGTACAAGTTAATAGTCTGAGGTTACAATACTCCCATCAGTTTGAGACTATAATAACCCTGAGTGGGGTAGCCTTCTGTATTGTGTTTTTCCTGTCCTTGGCTGTTGCTCCTCCCTCATGGTGACTTCAGACTCTCAGCTCTTTTGTTTAGGCTTCTAAAGTCCTCTAAAACCACCCCATCCTCTCCATTTCTTAGTTCAGTACCCCAGAGGTCCCGAATGATGTATATTTACAAAATTCAACATGGAGGAAAATGATTGAAGCTTCTGTTTTAAATGTGGCTGTCTTACTGATCGTGCAACAGGTTGTGGATTTTGAGTCTGTACTGATTTGAGGGGTAACTGTGTGGTCATCTGAGCAAAATAGAGGCAGAGAGAGATGAAGAACGGGCCATACAAGTTCAGATTTGTGTTTGCTTATTGCGTAGCATATTCAGTTTTACTTTTATTAGTGTCAATTAGTAGTGCCCTGAGGAATGTTCTGCAACAAAGAGACCTAGGGGTACAGATTCATGACTCTTTGAAAATGGAGTCACAGGTAGACGGGGTCGTGAAGAAGGGGTTGGGGCATCTTGTTGCATCTGTACAAGATGTTGGTGAGGCCACATTTAGAGTACTGCATGCAGTTCTGGTAACCTTACTGTAGAAAAGATACTATTAAACTAGAAGGAGTGCAAAATAGATTTACTAGGATTCTACCTGATCTAGAAGGTTTGAGTTATAAGGAGAGGTTGGATAGGCTGGGACATTTTACCCTGGAGCTTCAGAGACTGAGGAGTGACCTTATTAGATGCCAATAAAATCATGAGAGGTATAGATAAGATAAATAGCCAGGAGCTTTTCCCCAGGGTAGGGGAGTCTAAAAGTAGAGAGCACAGGTTTAAAGTGAGAGGAGAGAGACACAAAAGGGTCCAATTTTTTTAATGCAAGAATGTGATGAGTGTCTGGAATGAGCTGCCAGAGGAGGTGGTGGAGGCGAGTACAATTTTTTCATCTAACTTTTACATGGATGGGATAAATATAGAGGGATATGGACCAAACACAGGCAAATGGGACTAGATTAATTGTGAAAACTGGGCGTCATGGGCAAGTTGGGCCGAAGGACCTCTTTTCATGCTGTAGACCTCTATGACCCTATGAATCTGTAGTATGGCTGTCCCTTTGACTCATGATCACTGGAAGCTCACTGTTGCTGTGTAAGCTGTTCCATCGGCTCACACTAATCTACATCGCACCCTGTAGGATGGCCATTCCTCTGCTTGTTGACCCATGTTAGCTCCTGATTGAGAAAATTTTAAAAAAAATTCTCATCCCTTCTTTTCAAATTCCTTCACAGCCTCATCTTCCCTACCTTTGTAATCTTTACCAGCTGCACAATCCGCCTAAGAGATCTGTACTCCTCCTATATTAATCTCCAATTCTTTCCCAATTTATATCAGACCACTGTGCCTCCTGCTCTCCAGGCTCTAAACTCTGGAATTCTCTCTCTAAATAAAACCATAAGACATAGGAGCAGAAATTAGGCCATTCGGCCTATTGAGTCTGCTCCACCATTCAATCATGGCTGATAAGTTCGTCAACCCCGTTCTCACTCTTTCTCCCCATGACCCTTGATCCCCTTGTCCCCTTGACAGTCAAGAACCTATCTATCTCAGTCTTAAATGTACTAAATGACCTGGCATCCATAGCCTTCTGTGGCAGTGAGTTTCACAGATTCATCACTCTCTGGCTGAAGACGTTTCTCCTTGTCTCCATTCCCCTTACTCTAAGGCTGTGCCCTTGGATCCTAGTCTGTCCTACCAATGGAAGCATCTTCCCAACATCCACTCTGTCCAGGCCATTCAGTATTCTGTAAGTTTCAATTAGATCACCTCTCATCCTTCTAAATTCCATCGAGTACAGACCCAGAGCCCTCAAACATTCTTCATATGTTAAATGTTTCCACTCCTTGTTCCTCTTTTTTATTTAATTTGATTTATTATTGCCATACATACCTACGTACAGTGAGAAGTATGATTTTGCGTGCAGTACAGGCAGATAATACCATACAAAGTGCATCAGGGTAATAGTATGGAGCAAGGAATACAATGTTAAAGCTACAGAGAAGGTGCACAGAGAGTGAGGTCAGCATTAAATTTAAAATTTGAGAGGCCCATTTAGAAGTCTAATAACAGTAGGGAAGAAGCAGTTCTTCAATCTGCTGACCTGTGTTTGAGTTGCTCCTTAGAATTTAGCTTTTTGGGTCAAACATTTGGTCACCTTTTTTGAATATTTCCTGATGCGTCAAACACTGTTTGAAAATCCTGTGGAGATAAAGGTGCTATCTCGATGCTACTTGTTGCAAAGCTAGTGGTTGAATCAACATTGTGATACTACAGCATTGGAATGGATGTGGATCCCGTAAATGATCTTTCTGATCAGTTGAAACATTGTACAAGTGTGAAACCAGCCTGTATCTGGAAGACATGCTGGACTCATTTAAACAATTGGTAACTGTATTGTATAGTGTCAGACTCTGTTAATAGGCCAGTGACAGAGAGAGAATACTCTTTTAATACCGCTGGTGTGTCACTGTGACATCTTATGTGGCAAATACTCTCTTTAAGATGGAGATGAGGAAGAATTTCTTCTCTCAGATTATAGTGAATCTGGAAAGTTGTTTACCACAGAAGGCTGTCGAGACTGAGTTATTGAGTGTATTCAAGACTGAGGTAGACAGATTTTTAATCAGTAATGGAATTAACAGTTATGGGGAAAAGGCACGCAAGTGGAGTTGAGGATTATCAGGTCAGCAATGATCTTATTGAGTGGTGGAGCAGACTTGATGGGCTGAATGGCCAATTTCTGCTCCTATGTCTTATGCTCTTTTCACAGAATCATAGAACCCCTATAGTGTGGAAGCAGGACACTTGGTCCATTGAGTCCACACTGACCCACCAAAGGGCATCCCACCCAAACCCACATGCTGACCAGATATCTGTAACTTGCATTTCCCATGACTAATCCATCTCGCCTGCACATCCCTGAACACTATGGGCAATTTAGTATGGCTAATCCACGCTAACCTGCACACCTTTGGTCTGTGGGAGGAAACCCTTGCAGACATGGGGACAACATGCAAACTCCACACAGTCAGATGCCCTGAAGCAGGACTTTAACCCAGGTCCCTGGCACTGTGAGGCAGCAGTGCTAATGACTGAGCCATTTATTTAGGGCAGTTCAGAGATGATTGACTAGGCTGAATATTACAAGGAAGGGTACATCTAATAAGGAAAGGTTGAGCAGATTGGGTTAGGAATGGAGTTTCAAAAACATGTGAGATGACCTTATTAAAAAATATAAGATTGCAAGTGGTCTGAAGAAGTTGGATGCTGAGAGGATGCCCCTGCCCCTCCTTGGGAAAGTTTAGAAATAAGGGGCACAGTGTAAAGAAGGGGTTTCCAATCTAAGAGAGAAAAAAATATTCTTCTCTTAGAAGATCATTGGCATTTGGAATTTCCTTTGCCAGAGCCTGGGCCATTCATGGCTGAGTTTGATGTTTAATTGACAAAGGATTTGAAGCTTATAGGGGGCAGGGAATAAAGTAGAGTTCAGCTCTGACCTTCTCAAATAGCGGAGCAGGCTTGAGGGGCCATCTCATAATTTTTGTGTTCTTCTAACTGTGAAGGAGATGAACGGGATAGATAGAGGGCAGATGTGTCGACTTGCAACAAAACTAACACCTGAGGCAAGGTGAGCCAGAAGCACACTCACAGTGGTGGCAGAATCAAGTTTAGGCTAGTGTGTTAACTGACATCGGTAGCATTTGCATTGTTGAGGTCCAGCGAGGACTCATAGTGGTGAGGGTATCGGTGGAGGCGAGGTGGCATCAAAGAATGGCGACTATCATTCCAGTAGTGCCAAAACAGTGAAGGGATCTCAGGCCTGGCCACCAGGCCCATGGCCCACAGCAGCACATCTAACAGAGAGGACTGTACAGTTGGACGCTTTTCTTCTTTATTTCTTTATTCTTCTGCCTTTTTATATTCTATGGTTTAGTTAATTTTTCTGCACTTTAAGTTGGCACCGGAGAGTGGCGACTCTATACAACACTTTCTCACTGTGTATTTGTGACAAAATACACGTGACAACAAGTCAAATCAAATTGAATCAGTATAAGTTCATCATTAGTGAGCGCTGTTGGGAAATTCAGGAGGAACTGTTCACTCAGAAAATGGATAGAATGCGGGAGTCAGGAAAACAGGGAGTGATTGTTGATTGGTCAGTGGCATTTTGCTGGATGTGGGATCTTGCTTTGTGTAAATTGACTGCCATTTTTTTGTAGGTTCCGAAGTGACCACAGTTCAGAAACAGTTCATTGATTGCAAAAGGGGACATGTCCTGAGATTGTGAAAGATGCTCTCTGAATCCATTCTATTGCTAGGTCACATGCAGACTGGTTCAATGGCCTGTCTAGTGACACCTTCGTCAAGGCACTCTGAAGAAGCTGGAAGATAAGATGTAATATTAGGCACCAGGCTAGCAGAGCAGCTGCTTATCCTTGGATAATACCAGCAGCAGAGGATGAATCATCAATGATCCTCCAACAATACCTCATAGTTCCTTAAAACAAGCTGTATTTGAACATCAGGTAAAATAAACTGCCCAGTGCTTTGAACAGGTCTGTTCATGAGGTTGGGTTGTGAATTGTTGATCATGTTGTGGCATCCCCAAAATAATCTCTTCCTATTTCTACTGAAGGGTTCTCTTGTCTTTCCCTATTGTGTGTTTTTAGCCTTCGGCATACCTGGCCAGAGCTGAAACAGCATTCCTACATATTGTAATTATGATCCAACTTCTGTTGTTCCATTCCACCTCTCGTAATTAAATGAAGGGTCTGTTAACCTGGTCACACCTTGTTTGCAGTCAGGGTCTGCGCCTAGGGGTTGAGGGGGTCAAAGGGTGACATATTTGGAATGATTCAGCGAACAATCAAAAGACCACCTGAGATGGGTCCGTTGTGTTGAACCTTCCCAAACGCTGTGTGGCCTTTCTAGTCTCGCTGGCTCAGGGGCCCCTGAGTTTGCTTCGGCTTGTGCAGTTTCCACCTGAGCGAATTAAAGGCAGTGTTACCCTGTGCGGATTTGAGCTTGCAAAGCCCTGAAGACCGGCTGACCGGGGTCATTGGAGTGTGAGGACGTGAGTGTGTTCTCTGGCTGTTTGGCAGGTGGGTCATTCATGGAGGCTGGTGAGGAGGGGATTGGGGGGAGTTGAGCCAAAGTAATCCGAGTTGTTGCTGTTGCGGGGGGATTTGCTCACCTGTGCTTTAAAATAAACTAAAGCGACCTCTCCCAGTGCCCTGGATAACATCCCTTCCCCCTGGGGACTAACCGTAGAAAGTGCAGATTCAGCGGGGTAACTCGATGATGCTGTTGAATAAATGATGCCATTCTGGCTGACCCACAGTAATAACAATCAGTGCATGTGGAATCATAAAGCAAGAGGGAAATTTATCAGCCCATCCTTTGCGTGCTAACTGTTTCAAAGAGCTATCCATTTGGTCCAACTGCTCCGTTCTTTCCTCCATTGTACCCTTCTGATCATAACACTGTGCTGATGTAAACTAAAATTCTTCTCATTCCCCCACCCCCCGGAACTTCTGCCAATAATCTTAAATCTTCAAAGGGTTACTGACCCTATTACCTGTGGGAAAAAAAGTTCTTTTTTTTAAAACCCATCCAATCCTCTCGTAATTTGGGAATACTTTGCTCAAATCTCCTTTTAACCTTTTCTGCAACTTTCCCTCTAAGCTGCATGGGCATGTAGCTGCTGGGGAGTTCCAGGCAGCGTTCCCTTGAGTGAATTCTGCTTTTGGAGGGCTGTGCGGTGGCAAAATCAACGATACGGTTGCTTCTCTACTCCGAGGAGAACTGCCCTACCTTCTCCAGTCGGCCTACAGAACTGAAGCTCCTCACCTTCGGAACCTAGCGAATCTGCATTTCTGAAGCCTTAACAACTTTCTCAAAAAGGGGTGCCCAAATTTGACATCATACTCTCACTCGGACCTAATCAGTATCTGAATTTTTTTTATTTTTGCAAAGCGTGTAATTTGATGTGAGGACAAAAACAAAGTTGCTGGAAAAGCTCAGCAGGTCTGGCAGCATCTGTGGAGGAGAAAACAGAGTTCCTCAGGAACTGAAGAGGGGTCGCCCGGCCCGAAACGTTAACTCTGTTTTCTCGTTAACGTTTCGAACTAGGTGACCCTTCCTCAGTTCCTGACGAACTAACTCTGTTTTCTCCTCCACAGATGCTGCCAGACCTGCTGAACTTTTCCAGCAACTTTGTTTTAGTTCTTGATTTACAGCATCCGCAGTTCTTTTCGTTTTTAATTTGCCGTGAGATTGTTTTTGACATGGCGATGTGCAAGATAAATGGTGATGGACTGGGGCGAGGGAAGCCAGAAGTCGCTCAACACCAGATTATAGTCCGATCACTTTATGTAAAATCACGCGCTTTTGTAGCGCTGATCCTTCGTCAGGCGAAGACTTCACCTGGTGTTGTGTGACTTCGGAGATAAACGGGAGTTGCAAGTGGAAACGACAAGTGGCGTTTCTTCTGCTCATCAGTATGAAGTAGATTTAGTACGTCATTGAGGGGGATTGAACGCTCTCTGTCTTTGCAAAGCTGCGTTCTTATGGAGTCAGACCGCGTCCAGACACAGCACATCCTCCATCCATCTGAGCTCAACACACGCAGAAGCTCAATGGCTGTAATCCCACAAATTGCACTGGCCTCTCAGTCCCCCTGCCAGCCACCCCTCCACGCTTGTGCCGACTGCGAGGTGTTTATGTTGCAGTTTGGAGTCACTGGGGTCATTGCCACTGTGACTGCCTGGTTATGACGGAGGAGCTACATTTGTGCTCTCGGTACGGAGGAGTTGGTGGGGCTGGTCAGGCACCTGGTGTTTAGTGTGACTAGTGGCTGCCAGGCAGGCACGCTGCTCCAAGATAAGAGGAGGCTTTATCACTCCCTCTTGCATCTGAAGGTCCTACAAAATATTAATAACAGAGTTTGAAGAGCATAGCTGATAGAGAAGGGAGGAAGGCTTTTCTTTTCGTCTTGACGGAAGTCTGCAATTATCACAAGGTTGGAGGAACGCTGCACCGTAGACACTGGCCAGCTGGCAATGGCAACTAAACAACACTTAGAATTATGTAGCACCCACAGTACTGAAACTGGCCATTTGGCCCAACTGGTTCATGCTGACAATACCTCACTTCATCAGCATTTCCTTTTGTTATTTTCTACTCCATCTCCTTGCCTAGAAATGTCGTGGAGGCCAGTTCAAATGAGACATCCAAGAAAAGATTGGATGATTATTTGGATAGAAATGGTATGTAGGAAATTGGCTGCAGGTGTAAGGGCTGCTGCAGACACGATGGGACAAATAGCCTCCATCTGCACCACATTGATTCTGTGATTCACTACTGATGGATTTCCCCTTAAGAGAACTGACGCTATTCACTGCCATGACACATTGCAGACCCCAACTGTCCCAATGCTCAGGCCAGGGCGATTCTACAGTCAACAGCAATCTGATCAGCAACAGTTGGGTCGCTGTTGACAGTGATCCGTTCGTCTGCGCATCGTTACTCCGAGGCAAGAGATAGCGACACCAGGATTGCACTCATCACGAATATTATTCACTGAGCCCTTCATAGGGCTTGGTTAATGCACAGTGCAAGTACCTGCTGCCCATTCTTACCCATGAACAATGGTTACTCAGGTGAGGTACTGGTGCCAAATAGGCCCAGAGGCGTTTAATCATCGAGTTCCTACCATGTGCAAGCAGGCTATTCAGCCCATGGAGTCTACACTGACTCTCTGAACAGCATCCCTCTAGGCCCCACACTGTTGCTGATAACCCTGCATTTCCCATGACTAACTCACCCAACCCGCACATCCCTGGACACTACAGGCAATTTAGCATGGCCACCCCACCTAACCTGCACATCTTTGGATCCTGCATCTCCTGCATTGTCTCGGGGATTACAGACTACTCTCTTGTCTTGTCAAAGCGCCAGAATTTACAAAACAGTTTCACAGATTACCCTTAATCTCAGGAATTAAGAGAAAATGGCCCACATTGCCTGAGTTTCTTTTGGAGTGTGATTGCGAGCAAACAGAAAAATGTAACGGGGTTTAGATTGACTTACTGCAGAAGTCCGATGAAGTGAGAATTGTTCTTATTCACTCAGGGATGTGTGCATCACTGGCTGGTCATCATTTATTGTCCACCCCTAGTTACCCTTGAGAAATTGATGGCAAACTGCCTTTTTGAACCATTGCAGTCCATAAACTCTAGGTACGCCCACAATGTTATTAGGATTAGTTCCAGCGACAGTGAAGGATATATTTCCAAGTCAGGATGGGGTGTGACCTGGAGGGGAACTTGAAGGTGGTGTTGTTCCCATATGTCTGCTGCCCCTGTCCTTCTAGATGGAAGTGGTCTTGGGTTTGGAAGGTGCTGTCTGAGGATCTTTGGTAAATTTCCGCAGTGCATCTCGTAGGTAGTACACACTGCTGCTACTGAGTGTGGTGGTGGAGGGAGTGGATGCTCATGGATGTGGTGTCAGTCATGTGGGGGCTGCTTTGTCCTTGATGGTGCCAAGCTTCTTGAGTGTTGTTGAGGCTGTACCCATCCAGGCAAGTGGGGAGTATTCCATCACACTCCTGATTTGTGCCTTGCAGATGGTCGACAGGGTTTGGGCAGTCGGGAGGTGAGTTACTCTCCACAGTATTCCTATCCTCTGACCTGCTCTGGTAGCCACTGTGAGTATTTCTTTTGGCATTAAACAGTTCCACAGAAGGTTCTGACTTCAGCTTGTCTGGCTTGAGTTTTGCGATACAGCGTTTTAAAGCTTTTACAGTAGATTGGCACGTGCCTCTGACTCACGCTGTCCCTTCACAGGTCGGTGAAAATTATAAATTGATGCAGCGGGTCAGATACGCAACAAAAATAAACCACACACACGCACGCAGGAGATGTGGGGAGGCGGCTGGAGAGTGGATGTTGCCCGGGTGACCATGTCTTGTGGCAACGAGGTCCCAAGTTCTCAGCAAATGCTGAAAGTTTGCAGTGGGCTGTCAGCTCTGATCAAATAGCTCCACGCGATCCCGACCACCTGCGAACTGGTTCCTCTCGCTGGAGTGGTGGCACTGGGGGTCGGATTTCACAGCCTGATGGAATGAGGTGGCACCTAGGTGCGAGAATGTACACCAGGGCTCGAGAGAGAGAGAGATGAATCGATCCACCCCATCCTGTTGGTGCCTTCCACCGTGCGCTTTGAGAGCTGGATTCATTGATATATTCACCATGTCATCTGCCTTTGCTCAGGTTCTAACCCTGTCCTTTGTCTCTTGCGGCAGTAACGGGGCTGCCAGGGAGGCTCTACATAGCCAGACCCCGGGGATCTCCTCCTGTGTGCCTTCTACCGCACTCGAGGGTGGAAAGGCCAGTTCAAGCCGTCTCCCTCACTCAGCACCATCAGTGACAGCTAAAGAAAGGAAGCTATTCTCATTTATCCAGCCCCTGAAGACGTTCCCAAGAGATAACAAGGAGTAGAGCTGAAAGAACACAGCAGGCCAAGTAGCAGCTGAGGAGCAGGAAAGCTGACATTTCGGATCTGGACCCTTTTTCAGAAACGTTCCCAAAGCGTTTCGCTGTCAATGATGTAATTTTGAACTGTGGCTACTTCTGCGTTGTAAGAAACAAGGCACTTAGGTGGATTGGCCATGCTAAATTGCCTGTAGTGTTCAGGGATGTGTAGATGAGGTAGATTATAGGAAGATGGGTTTGGGTGGGTGCTTTAAGTGTCGGTGTGGACTTGTTGGACCGAAGGGCCTGTTTCCACACAGTTGGGATTCTAGGGATCCTAGAAACATGGTAGGTTGATTGACATCCTTTCGATATCCGCTCTCTCCTCCACTGACACTCAGTGGCGTGTACCAATTACAAGGTGCACGGCAGAAATTCATCAAGGCTTCTCGGAAAGTACCTTGCAAACCCATCCAGAAGGACAAGGGCAACATAAGCACACCACCATCTGCAAGTCTGCCTCCAAGCCACTGACTACCCCGACTTGCAAATATACTAATAAGTGGAGAACGTGACTTTATTGTGTTGCTTTGCTGGGCCTTTTGACAAAACGTGCCCTGGAGATCGCCTGGACTCTGCAGGGCAGTCCAGGGGTGTTGGTGACCTTCTGGGTAGGTGGAGTTTGTGATACTGATTCATACAGACGCTCCCAGTCCCTGTAGAATTTCCCTGAAATTTCTGAGTCTCTGGAACATCGCTTTGGGAGAAATTTCTGAAGAAAAGTCATTTGAAAGTTTTAAAGACGTTTTTGCACACTTTTTATCCTTTGGAGGAAATGTGCATGAATCATCGAAGGTGGCAGGGCAGAGAGAGAGGAATTAATTAAGGACATGGAAGCCTGGGGTTCATAAGTGGGAGTGTGGAGTACAAAAACCAGGAAGCTATGATAAACCTGTGTGAAACATAAACTTTGTTTGGGTATTGCATCCAATTCTGGACAGTGCACTGTAGGAAGGACGTGAAGACATCGCAGAGAGTTTAGACAAAAGATTGGAGAAGCTAGGCCTGTACAAGTGGTCAGTCATGGCTTTCAGAAGAAAATTGTTTGAAGAGAAAAAAAGTCGAACATTATGGGGAAAAGACAAGAATGGCACCAGATGAGTTGCTCCTTCAGAGGGCCAGTAGAGCCACGATGGGTCGAGGAGTCCCCAGTGGTTCTATTATCCTTCTCTGTACTTAGTGAAATATGGGAGTTGCTGGGGAAATGGCTGCCTGACAGTCGACAATCATCCATTTGAATCATGAGAAATCCATCATTTGTCGAACAGGGCAGGAAGGCGGAGAGCAGTAAGTGTATGTGTGTTGGTCCTGCAGGGAGCACGGCAGTTGGAGGTCAGAAGTCTTGTGACTCTAGTGAGGTTATGGGTCAATCTGTCTAGAACCTTGGTTAGACCACACTTGGATACTGTGTGCCGCTCTGGTTGTCACACAGAGGCACTGGAGAGAGGGAAGACGAGATTTATAAGGACGATCCCAGCAATGTGTGGGCTTACATATCAGCAAAGGGTAGACAGGTTGGGCTTCTTCCCTCTTGACAAAACACTGAGGGGGGTGACCTTATTGAGGTTTTTACAATGTTGAGAGGATTTGGTTGAATGGAAAGAGAACGATTCCGCTTGTGGGGAGGAGAATAACTGGACAGGGTCGGTACAGAATAGTCCCCAGGAAATCCAACAGGGAATTCAGGAGAGAACAGTTCACCCAGAGAGCAGAGAGAAAGTAGAACTCACTCCCACAGGGAATGCTTGAAGTGAACAGTATCGAAGTGGTTCGGGGCAAACTGGACAGGCAGGTCAGGGAGAAGGAAACAAAGTGTTGGATGGAGGATCCAAATGAGGAAAGAGGGGAGGGAGCTGGAGTGGGAGGTTAAACACCAATATGGACTGGTTGGGCCGGATGACCTTTCTCTCTGCTATATATTTGATATGATGAAATCTCCAGGAATAAGACCAGCCGGTGTTAAAAACCCAAATGCCATGGTGCCCCAGGAAAGACATCGACGATTGCACTTCCCAATGTTAACTCAGCTTGGACTGAACTACGGTGATACAGAGTCAACCCAAGCATTGTCGGAGAGCTGAGTCACTCCTGGTTAGCCTACCAGTTCACACCAAACAGACCCGGGTCCTTTGGCCCTTGCGTGTCACCTTCAGTCTGTGCAATTCAGAGAAGGCTGCTATTTCTGACACTGCCGGCACATATTTAGCGAGCTGCAGCCGTTTCTCTGCACACGCGGAGACCTTGCTTTTACAGCTGCAAGAACACGTACAGGCCTGGCCCGAGGAGTTGTGGTGGGGGGCAGGGTGGTTCGCAGCACACCGAGGAGAAGCGAGAAATCAATGCTCATTCCTCAAGAAGCCTGAAACCCCCTTTCAAACAGCAAACTTTTTGATACTGGCTGAGCGTTGCCGACCTGACCCTAACTTTGGGTTGAGACACGGTGCTCACGAAAGAACGATCACTGCAGACTTTATTGTCTTTGGTGCTGGTTAAGTTAATGCAGCCAGTTTCACAGAAGGCCAGAGATCCTCCTGTCTCTCTCTGGAGGCTGAGGAATCTGTGTTTGCAAAGTGCCTTGGACCTACAGTTGCTGTCTCTTTGGCTACCCATTGGCAGCGACTGAAGGCTCAATCACAAAGACCACTGAAACACAAGAGTGGGGCAGAAGGAATAGCAAAAATTTTGAGGTCCAGGTACTGGTGGCGGACTGATTGATTGATTGGGTTGGGGAAGTGGGTAGAATTGACGAGGTGCGGATATCTCGATGTTTGTGGGCTCCTGTAACTGGTAGTGTCCCTACCTCTGAGCCGGGAGGCCCGGGTTTAACTCCCCAGAGGTGCGCAATAACATCTCTAAACAGGCTGACTGGAAAACTACACATCTCGAAGGCTGTAGGAGACACGTCCTGAGGGAGACATGACACCACGGAGGAATTTGAAAACAAGGATGGAAATCTTTCTAAAAAAAATACCGAGGCGTTGCTGCACTGGGATATGTTGCGGATCAGTGAGCCCGGACCTGGCCGGTGATTGTGTTTCGCTGAAATTTAACTGCGCTAACATTGTCACGCAGTGCAAGCATTGAGTTGCCTCCTGCAAGAGTTGGAGGCCCATAATTCTTGGGTTCGACCGTGCGTGTCAGGGAGCAGCAAAGACCAGCTCTGACGCTGCCTGTTTCTCCAGGAGGTGCAATCCAGATACAGTTGGGCTGTGATTTTGCCTGCCCTCTCTCTCTGGCTGTAAAGGTAATATGGGGCCATTCTCCTCTGGTATCCTGGTTGATATTTAACCCGCAGCCAAAGACTCCAGAAACAGCTTCGCGTTAACACTCGTGGGATCTTGCTAGGCATAAATATTGTTGCATGGGGTGAAGAAAAAGTGATTGCTGTTCAAACGGGCCTCATTAGCTGCAAATGTGGTGATAAAAGGTACAGCCTTAAAGACAAGTTGTTTCTTTGACAAGGTAAACCAAAATTAGTCCTGTTAAAGAGATAATGGGAACTGCAGATGCTGGAGATTCCAAGATAATAAAATGTGAGGCTGGATGAACACAGCAGGCCAAGCAGCATCTCAGGAGCACAAAAGCTGACGTTTCGGGCCTAGACCCTTCATCAGAGAGGGGGATGGGGGGAGGGAACTGGAATAAATAGGGAGAGAGGGGGAGGCGGACCGAAGATGGAGAGTAAAGAAGATAGGTGGAGAGGGTGTAGGTGGAGAGGTAGGGAGGGGATAGGTCAGTCCAGGGAAGACGGACAGGTCAAGGAGGTGGGATGAGGTTAGTAGGTAGCTGGGGGTGCGGCTTGGGGTGGGAGGAAGGGATGGGTGAGAGGAAGAACCGGTTAGGGAGGCAGAGACAGGTTGGACTGGTTTTGGGATGCAGTGGGTGGGGGGGAAGAGCTGGGCTGGTTGTGTGGTGCAGTGGGGGGAGGGGATGAACTGGGCTGGTTTAGGGATGCAGTGGGGGAAGGGGAGATTTTGAAACTGGTGAAGTCCACATTGATACCATATGGCTGCAGGGTTCCCAGGCGGAATATGAGTTGCTGTTCCTGCAACCTTCGGGTGGCATCATTGTGGCAGTGCAGGAGGCCCATGATGGACATGTCCGCTAGGCGGATGAGAGTGTCGGTGGAGGGGGCCTGGTCGGGCCTGCGGGACAGGAAGAAGCGGAGGGCCTTGAGGCCATCTCCATGCGGAATGCAGGTGTACAGGGACTGGACGTCCATGGTGAATATGAGGTGTTGGGGGCCAGGGAATTGGAAGTCCTGGAGGAGGTGGAGGGCGTGGGTGGTGTCACGGACATAGGTGGGGAGTTCCTGGACCAAAGGGGAGAAAATGGAGTCCAGATAGGTGGAGATGAGTTCGGTGGGGCAGGAGCAGGCTGAGACGATGGGTCGACCAGGGCAGGCAGGTTTGTGGATTTTGGGAAGGAGATAGAAACGGGCCGTGCGGGGTTGGGGAACAATGAGGTTGGAGGCTGTGGGTGGGAGGTCCCCTGAGGTGATGAGGTCATGAATGGTGTTGGAGATGATGGTTTGGTGCTCGGGTGTGGGGTCATGATCGAGGAGGCGGTAGGAGGTGGTGTCGGAGAGTTGGCATCTGGCCTCGGCGATGTAGAGGTCAGTACACCATACTACCACTGCGCCACCCTTGTCTGCGGGTTTGATGGTGAGGTTGGGGTTGGAGCGGAGGGAGCGGAGGGCTGCCCGTTCTGCGGGGGAGAGGTTGGAGTGGGTGAGAGGGGTGGTGCTCACCTTTGTCCCCCTACAACCACACATCAACGAACCTCCCACTGACTGAGGACGAACGGTCAGTCCTGAGCAAGGGGCTCACCTTTGTCCCCCTACAACCACACATCAACGAATACCAGTCACGGTCGGACATAGAGCAGTTTTTCCGCCGTCTTCGCCTGCATGCCTACTTCTTCAACCGGGAACCCAACCCTCCTTCCACTGACCCCTTCACCCGCTTCCAACACAAGTCCTCCTCCTGGACACCACCCCCAGGCCTCCTACCCTCCCTCGACCTCTTCATCTCCAACTGCCGTCGAGACATTAACCGCCTCAACCTCTCCACCCCTCTCACCCACTCCAACCTCTCCCCCGCAGAACGGGCAGCCCTCCACTCCCTCCGCTCCAACCCCAACCTCACCATCAAACCCGCAGACAAGGGTGGCGCAGTGGTAGTATGGCGTACTGACCTCTACATCGCCGAGGCCAGATGCCAACTCTCCGACACCACCTCCTACCGCCTCCTCGATCATGACCCCACACCCGAGCACCAAACCATCATCTCCAACACCATTCATGACCTCATCACCTCAGGGGACCTCCCACCCACAGCCTCCAACCTCATTGTTCCCCAACCCCGCACGGCCCGTTTCTATCTCCTTCCCAAAATCCACAAACCTGCCTGCCCTGGTCGACCCATCGTCTCAGCCTGCTCCTGCCCCACCGAACTCATCTCCACCTATCTGGACTCCATTTTCTCCCCTTTGGTCCAGGAACTCCCCACCTATGTCCGTGACACCACCCACGCCCTCCACCTCCTCCAGGACTTCCAATTCCCTGGCCCCCAACACCTCATATTCACCATGGACGTCCAGTCCCTGTACACCTGCATTCCGCATGGAGATGGCCTCAAGGCCCTCCGCTTCTTCCTGTCCCGCAGGCCCGACCAGGCCCCCTCCACCGACACTCTCATCCGCCTAGCGGACATGTCCATCATGGGCCTCCTGCACTGCCACAATGATGCCACCCGAAGGTTGCAGGAACAGCAACTCATATTCCGCCTGGGAACCCTGCAGCCATATGGTATCAATGTGGACTTCACCAGTTTCAAAATCTCCCCTTCCCCCACTGCATCCCTAAACCAGCCCAGTTCATCCCCTCCCCCCACTGCACCACACAACCAGCCCAGCTCTTCCCCCCCACCCACTGCATCCCAAAACCAGTCCAACCTGTCTCTGCCTCCCTAACCGGTTCTTCCTCTCACCCATCCCTTCCTCCCACCCCAAGCCGCACCCCCAGCTACCTACTAACCTCATCCCACCTCCTTGACCTGTCCGTCTTCCCTGGACTGACCTATCCCCTCCCTACCTCCCCACCTACACCCTCTCCACCTATCTTCTTTACTCTCCATCTTCGGTCCGCCTCCCCCTCTCTCCCTATTTATTCCAGTTCCCTCCCCCCATCCCCCTCTCTGATGAAGGGTCTAGGCCCGAAACGTCAGCTTTTGTGCTCCTGAGATGCTGCTTGGCCTGCTGTGTTCATCCAGCCTCACATTTTATTATCTTAGTCCTGTTAAAGTTTATCTTCAGTTAACTACAACCCCATAAATCCCACAACAGAACTTTTTTTTAATTGTATCTGTGGACTTCAATCTCTGCAACTTTGACAGCAATTAGCAATATTGACTGAGTAAACCATCACAGCTCAGTGATAGCACTCTCATCTGAAAGGATGGCACAGATAAATATATGTGGATGTACACTTTTTAAATTACTGAAATAATTAAATTTACAATGACATCTGCAGCTCGGTGACTAAACACTTACAGCAAGTTCCGGAAACCCGGGTATCTGCGGGGAGGGGGAAGCTAAAGAAAAGGAAGAAGATTTAATTAATTTTGAAAATTCTTGCAGGCCTGCTTATGGGCTGTAAGGTCTGTGCAGAAAATTCTCCGAAGCAAAACTATTGTAGGTATCGGCCACGATAATATTTATATCAGAGGTTGTGGGGGGAGGATGAAAGGGACGCTAGGAGAGACGCTCCCAAAGCCTGAGGGATACCGACTTGGGTCGATGTTTATCAGGAGCATCCCTTGAGTGTCCGTAGAACAGGTTTTAAGCTGGTGGCTACTGTACCAGGTGCGCCTCGGGCTGTGGAGCAGGGACGCGAGAGGTCTGTTCCTAGTGACAGGTCGGAGCTAATAAATCAGCGGGAGGCCAGACACCCCCATCATCATTGTTTTAATTGTCGCCTCTCGATCCTGTGTGGCCTCCACTGTTGACTTTAAACCCACCCGAGAATCAACTGGCAATAAAGGAGTAGGCTATAAAGAGAGGTGTGAAATTCCCCAGCTAATTAAACTAATGACTGTTTAGCCTTCCTTTGAAGTGGGTGGGGGTGGGTGTTGTTGCGGGCAGGGGAGAATGAAGAATGTGAAGCCAGCAGCTGTAAGTCGACAGCAGTGTTTTAAGACGTTAAAGGGGGCTCTCTCCACCTTGTGGAAGCGCCTCTGCCTTCACACAAACAGACAGACTGTTTGTTTGGAAAACCCCGGCACTCTCCGATTAGGGAGAGAGCACGAACCACGATGCCTCTTAAATCAGCGCCAGTAGAATCATTTGTCAGATGTGTTTTTTTTAAAAAGAATGCGCGCAAAATTTGCCCAGTGGCAGCTATTGTTAGTGAATGTGGTTGAGAGACTAAACGCTGAGTGCCAGTGGCAGTGTTCCATAGAATTACAGAGATGTGTTGATCTGCCACTTTCTGCTTCCAGCAGGGTAATTGTATCTGATGAGGCAATACTTATGTTAGTTCCAGTAACTTAAGAATGAGATATGGATAATGTAGCGTAGAAAGATTTGAAAGATGTTTTTTGCAGGCCCTGATATATATACATAAAATGGTGATTTGATAAAGGGCTACTCTCTGGTTCCTGAGCTAACACTGAGTTATCTGATCACAGTCAGTAGTATATTTCCAATGTGACATGCTTCAACTGTGCCCCTCTTCAATTAAAGTGGACCCTGAGACCACTCTGCTGGATGGTATGGTTTGATGATGATACTGCAAGCATGTCATTAAATCTATGTTACAAGGTACAAGACATTAGTTAGGCCCCTTTTGGAATAGTGTCCAGTTCTGGTCTCAGTGCTATAGGAAAGATGTTAAACTTGAAAGGGTTCAGAAAAGATTTACAAAGATGTTGCCAGGGTTGGACGGTTTGAGCTACAGGGAGAGGCTGAATAGACTGGGGCTACTTTCCCTGGAGTGTCGGAGGCTGAGGGATGACCTTATAGAGGTTTATAAAATCATGAGGGGCATGGATAAGGTGAATAGGCAAAGTCTTTGTCGCAGGGTAGGGGAGACCAAAACTAGAGGGCATAGGTTTAAGCTGAGAGGGGAAAGATTTAAAAGGGACCTAAGAGGCAACATTTTCATGCAGAAGGTGTTGCATGTATAGAATGATCTGCCAGAGGAAGTGGTGGAGACTGGTACAATGACAACATTTAAAAGGTATTTGGATGGGTATATAAATAGGAAGGGTTTAGTGGGAGAGATAATGGGAACTGCAGATGCTGGAGAATCCAAGATAACAAAGTGTGAAGCTGGATGAACACAGCAGGCCAAGCAGCATCTCAGGAGCATAAAAGCTGACGTTTTGGGCCTAGACCCTTCATGATGAAGGGTCTAGACCAGAAATGCCAGCTTTTATGCTCCTGGTTTGCTGCTTGGCCTGCTGTGTTCATCCAGCTTCACACTTTGTTATCCAGGGTTTACAGGGATATGGGCTAAATGTTGGCAAATGAGACTAGGTTTATCTAGGATGTCCGGTTGGCATCGAGTTGGACTGAAGGGTCTGTTTCCATGCTGTGCATCTCTATGATTCTATATTAACTATAAGACATAACACAACATCCCTGTTTTTTTTTTCAAAGGATAAAATAAATCCAAAACCGGTATCTATCTCTGGTTGCATATAGGTATGTGTTGTCAATTTGAAAATGATACAAACAGGTAAAAACAGAGTTAGCAAAGTTAACAATTCAAACTACAATAGCGCATTTTGAAGACTTGACACCTCCTCCTGATCTGGTGATTGTATCCTCATCTAGGGAGTTTGGTGCTGTTCTCAATTTGGTTGCAGCAGTCCTTTGAATTTTCTTGCCTGCATTGTGGGCTTCTGAGGTCCCTATGCAGTAATGACCTGATTGCCATGGTTGGCATCGGGATGGTGATCGTGGAATACTGGAGTGGCAGCATGAACACATCTGTGCAGAGTAGAGGGAGGGTTGCACAGTTGTCTTGCCGCTGCTTGCTGTCAGTCAACATTACCGCACAAGTAAAAACTGAGAGAGCTGCAATTGCTGCAAATCAGGAACAAAAACAAAAGTTGCTGGAAAAGCTTAGCAGGTTTGGCAGCATCTGTGATGGAAAAAAAAGCAGAGTTATTGTTAACTCTGACTTTTTTTCTTCGCAGATGCTGCCAAACATTATCACTCAGTCACTGGAGTTTCCTTCCTTACTTTCCTTGTGCAATGTAGCACCATGATCACTGATGATTTTGTATGATCTGTGCAAGTTGCATATTCCAGAAAGCTCTGTTGGTTTCCAACTTATTTGTGATTGGAACTTCTGTCTAGCCCTTTCTGTGCAGTGCACTATTGTGATAGTTCTCTGTCTGGTTGCTGGTTGTGTGACACTTTTCTTCTCCTCTGACTTCCGGGAAGAATACCCTGGGTAGGCAATGTTAACCATGGAAGGTCATTTGCGCTTGTCTTCCAAGCATACATTATGCTGGGGATAGCAGTCCCTTCTTCATTGGTGTTGTATGAAAGTGTAGCAAACCAATTGTTTTGCTACTTGATTTTTGATCAGAAGTTTGATGGTGTGTACCATATGTTTGTTACACTGGACAATTTGAGCCTGGATAGTGGGAGTGATGGTCTAACATAGGTCTTCTCTTGAAGTGGTTTGTTAGAGGACCCTGGTCCATTGTCTAACACTGACAATTCTGTTATATTAAATAAACTGAAAATAGCAGACACCATATGATGGTTAGTGGTTTCACTCGTGGTGTTGCTGAGTCAAAACATTTGGCAGAGTCCTTGTTGCCAAAGGCACACTCTCCCCCAGGCATGGTGGTTAGCACTGTTGCTTCACAGCACCAGGGACCCGGGTTCAATCCCACCCTTGGGTGACTGTCTGTGTGGAGCTTGCATGTTCTCACTGTGTCTGCGTGTGTTTCCATCGGGTGCTCTGGTTTCCTCCCACAATCCAAAGATGTGAAGGTTAGGGTGGATTGGCTGTGCTAAATTATCCGTCATGCCCAGGAATGTGCAGGCATGGTGGAGACGGGAAAGGACTGCAGATGCCGGAAGGTAGAGTCGAAAAATGTAGAGCAGGAAAAGCACAGCAGGTCAGACAGTATCCAAACAGCAGGGAAAAATATGTTTTGGGTCAGAACCCTTCTTCAGGTCTGGGGAGAGGGAGGGAAGCCCAGAAATGAATGGAGGGAGGAGTGGTGGGGCTGGGGGAAGGGTAGGTGAGATGGAAATAGGTAGATGCAGGTAGGGGGTTATTGCAGTTGGTTCAGTGGTAAGGGTGAAACAGATGAGTAAGTCAGATGATGGGCAGGTTGGGGGTGGAGAGATTTTGAAGCTGGCAAAGCCAATATTCAGGTCATTGGGTTGCACGCTCCCAAGGTGAAATATGTGGTGTTGTTCCTCCTGTTTGCAGAGCACGGATGCTCCTCAAACTGCTCCCCGAGTCTGTGTTTGGTCTCCCTGATATAGAGGAGACCACATCAGGAGCAACAAATGCAGTGGATGAGGTTAGATGAAGTGCCAGTGAATCTCTGTTGGATTTGGAAGGATTGTCTGGGGCTTTGGATGAGGTGAGGGGGGAGGTGTAGTGACAGGTGTAGCACTTCCTGTGGTTGCGAGGAAAGGTACCAAGTTTGGTGAAAGGGTTGGTGGTGAGTGTGGAGCTGACAAGGGAGTCACGGAGTGAGCATTCTCCGTGGAAAACGGACAGGGGTGGGGAGGGAAATATCATTGTGCTGGTGGGGTCTGATTGTAGGTGGCAGAAATGTTGGATGATGATGGGTTGTATTCAAGAGGATGGAGGGGTGGTGAGTGAAGACTAAGGGAACTCTATACCCATTGTTGTTGGGGGAGAAGATTTGAGGGCAGAAGTGCAGGAAATGGTGTAGATCCGGTCGAGGGCGTCATTAAAAACAGAAGAGGGGAAACGACAGTCACTAAAGTAGGAGAATATCTGGAAATTCCTACAGTAGAACACCTCATCCCGGGAACAGATGCAGCAGAGGTGGAGGAACTAAGAGAATGGGATAGAATTTTTACAGGAGGGTAGGTGAGAGGAGGTGTAGCCAAAGTAATTGTGGAAGTTCGTAGGTTTGAAATTGATATCAGCTGTGAGTTGGTTGCCGGAGATGGAGATAGAGAGGTCCAGGAAGGGAAGGGAGGTGTCAGAAATGATAAATTTAAGAGCATGGTGGAAGGTGTTGTCAAAGTTGATGAACTGTTCGAGCTCCTCATGGGAACATGAGGCAGCATCAATACAGTCATCAATATAACAGAGTAAGAGGTGAGGGAAGGTACCAGTGTAGTTGTTGATAAGGAACTGTTCCACAAATCCTACCAAGAGGCAGGTATAGCTCCGGCCCACGCGGGTGCCCATAACCACCCCTTTGGTTTGTAGGAGGTGGAAGGAATCAAAGGAAAAGTTGTTGAGGGTGAGGACCAGTTCTGCCAAGTGACTGAGGGACTGGAATGGGACTGGTTGGGCCTACAGGAGAGGGAGAGGCAGAGGGCTTTTAGGCCATCCTTGTGGGAGAATATAGGTGTATAGGGACTGAATGTCCATTGGTGAAAAAGAGGTGTACTAATGTATCCGTTGCTGCTGATGTGATCTCACCTATATCGGGGAGACAAAACACAGACATAGTGACCGGTCTGTGGAGCATCTCTGCTCTGCACGTACCAACCAACCTGACCTTCTGGTTGCCATCCACTTTAACTCCCCCTGTCTCATTCCCCTGGTGACGTCCATCCTTGTGGGCCTCCTTCTCTGTCAGAGTGGGGCCAAATGTCAACAGGAGGAGCAACACCTGATATTTTGCCTTGGGAGCTTACAGCCCAATGGTCTGAATATTGACTTCACCAGCTTCAAAATCTCTTTACCCCCAACCTGCCCATCTTCTGACTCATCTATCTGCTCCACCTTTCCCACTCTCCAGCTAGAATAATCCCCTACCTGCGCCCACCTATCTCCATCTCACCTACCCTCCCATCCCCATCAACCCCTCCCCCTGTTCATTTCTTGGCTTCCCTCCCTCTTCCCAGTCCTGAAGAAGGGTTCTGACTCAACGTTGACTTTCTTGCTCCTCGGATGCTGCCTGACCTGCTGTGCTTTTCCTGCTCTGTGTTTTTTGACTGCAGTCTAGGTGGATTAGCCATGATAAATACAGGGTTAGCGTGGGGGGGACTGGGTCTGGGTGGGATGTTCTTCAGAGCGGTTGGTGCACACTCAATGGGCTGAATGGCCTATTTCTGCTCTATACAGATTCTATGACACTATGAATAGATCTGCTATTTTCATGCAGGTTGTGGAAGGAATTTGAAGTGGATGTAGAGTCTCCCTCCATTCCTGGGATTGGTACATTTGCAGTGTCTTATTTGCATTCAGTATTCTTTGACTATACTGATTCATCCCTGACCAGTGCAAAGACCTGTCTGCTAGGCACCATGTGTGTTCAATTTCAATGTGTCCCTGCTGTAACATGGACATGACGTCATGCTACCAGGACTTATTTGCCCTTGGAATTGACTTGCATGCTCATTACTACTTGGTCAAAATGAATGAACGTTCTCAGGTACTTTTTGACATTGTCAGGCCTTCCCTGGATAATCATTTTTGCAAGTCTTATAATTGCTCATCTTCAACAGTTGCAACTGCTCACACCAGTTCTGGTAAAATTGCAACAGATCTCCTTTAAGAAAATCTTCAATATTAACTGATTTGATTGCATCTTGTGGGTGGGCTTTGAATCTCATGAATTGTGACTATACTGAGTTTGGTGCATACCGGTCAGCCTGCTGCCATAATTTGGCCTTTTGCCTTCAGCAGGACATTTGTATCTCATAAGACAACAATAGCATTAACTGCCTATAGTGCAAGAAATGGATATGGGTAATGGAGTCCTGAAAGGTTCAATAGATGTTTCTTACAACTCCTGACAAATTATAGTCACAGGCATTTCACTGCCAGGGCAAATAATAAGGTACGCAGTTGCAAGCAGTAGTGCTCTATTGTCAGCATGCAATGCATTAAGTGGCCCAGGTAAGATGGAGACAGAGACCTTTTATATCTCAGATCACATGCTGATGGTTGTATTATGAGCATGTCTCTTTAAGGTTTACTGCATACTGGCTGTGAAGTAATACACATGTAATGCTGAAATAGGCCATTTGGCCTTACAATTCTGATATTTACGTACTCCAATCAAACTTCATTTCACTTAACCTCATCTAATCTTATCAGCACGTCCTTCTATCCCTTTCTCCTCCAGCTACTCATCTAACTTAGTCTTCAATGATCTCCTGCCTCAATTCTCCATGTGGTAGTGAGTGAGCACCATAGTCTAACCACTAGGCTAGGACTGTATAAAGCAGTTTCACATAACAAGTAAATAGAAAAGATATAAAGGTATATTGTGCTATACAAACTTCACTCTTCCCGGTCTCATTTAAAGATACACTTTTATTATAGATACATTACTTATTCTAGTCCGATCTAAGGCCACACTTTTATAACATGGAGTGGTTCTGGGGGTGTGATATTGACTCAGGGTAATCCAAACTTGTCACTTGACTTTTTGTTAATGGAATTGAAAGCATATGTATCATCTTTCAAAACCTCAGAACACACCAAAGCACTTTACAACCAATACAGAATAGTTTGAAATAGAACATAGAACATAGAACAATACAGTGCAGAACAGGTCCTTCGGCCCTCGATGTTGCGCCGAAATGTGAACTAATCTAAGCCCCTCCCCTACACTATCCCATCATCATCCATATGCTTATCCAAGGACTGTTTAAATGCCCGTAATGTGGCTGAGTTAACTACATTGGCAGGCTGGGCGTTCCACGCCCTTACCACTCTCCGAGTAAAGAACCTGCCTCTGACATCTGTCTTAAATCTATCACCCCTCAATTTGTAGCTATGCCCCCTTGTACAAGCTGAAGTCATCATCCTTGGAAAAAGACTCTCACTGTCCACCCTATCTAATCCTCTGATCATCTTGTATGTCTCTATTAAATCCCCTCTTAGCCTCCTTCTCTCCAATGAGAACAGACCCAAGTCCCTCAGCCTTTTTTCATAGGGCCTGTGCTCCAGATCAAATGTAGGCATCTGTATTGTCTTTATCTGGTCATGAGATGGGGGCATCAGTGACAAGGCCAGAATTTATTACCCATTCCTAGTTGCCCTGAGGAACCTGGTGGTGAGCTGTCTTTCTGAACCACTGCAGTGCTTTTGGTGTAGGGATAGCCCTAGGGCTATTAGGGTGAGAGTTACAGGATTTTGACCCAGTGACAATGAAGGAACAGTGGTATTTTTCCAAATGAGGATAGTGTGTGGCTTGGAGGGGAACTTGCGGGGGTGTTGTTCCCATGTAGCTGCTAACATTGTACTTCCAGATGGTAGTCATCCAGGATTCGCACGGTGCTGTCTCAGGATCTTTGGTCAATTTCTGCAGTGCGTCTTGTAGACAGTATACCCTGCTGCAGATTTGTGGATGTAGTGCTAATCAAATGGGTTTCTTTGTCCTGGATGGTGTGAAGCTTCTTGAGTGTTGTTGACACTGCGGGAAAATTGATGATATTCCATAACATTCCTGACTTGCATGTTGTCGATGAAGGACAGGATTTGCAGAATCAGAAAGCGCAGGAATTCTAGCATTGTGACTGTGGCATTTGTATGGCTACTTCAGTTCAGTTTCTGGTCAATGATGCCGACAGTGATGGATTTAGTCAGTGCGAATTGGAAATGTTCATATCCTGGTATTGACTTTGTGTGAATGTCACTTGCAACTTGCCAGCTCAAGCCTGGATTTTGTCTGGCTCTTGCTGCATTTGTGACTGAGGAGTCACAAATAGTGCTAAACATTGTACAATCATCAGCGAACATCCCCATGTCTAGCCTAATGCTGGAAGGAAGGTCATCGATGAAGCAGCTGAAGCTGATTGATGCTGGGAAAACTCCTGCAGTGCTGCAACTCTGGAAGCAAGGCAGTCATTTTGCACACACCAAGCTCCCATAAACAGAGATGTAATGTGACCAGGCAGCCTGGTGAAGGCACCATGTAAATCCTTTCTCCCCTTCTGTCCTCCTCATTAATGTTGTTGACTGCTCTCGTTGCCCTGCCCTCCCCTCCTGCATGATCCAGCATTGCATTAAATGAGTATTTATTCAATATCCTGAGCTTTTTTTGAAAAGCGTAAACCTTCAGCAGAATGCAGCAATCAATGTTGATCAGGAAATTAAACTTCCTTTTCGATGGAGTGTGTCAGTGCTTTACAGCTGTATGTAAATATTGACAATGGTGCACATGGCAGAATTCATTCGCTTTGGGGAGCTTCATGCTGCTTATCTCTCTCCTTTTGTTTACCAGCAAGCAGGGTAGTTAAATTAGGTAGCTTCAGCTGCGCTCAAGGTGGCTCAATGGCTAAATGCCCCTTCTCTGTGACAAGGAGAGCAGGTTTGTTCGTGACCAGTCTGGTGATAAAATCATTTAGACTTCACACTGTGGCACATCCTGTTATCAGGATGCCAGGTCACGTCAGTGTAAGGCTGGACCTTTTTAATACTCAAGAGCAAGACACTGAAACACATTCAATGCAGAGACTTTCTGACAAATGTGTCCGAGTGTATTTCCCATAACCTAACTCATTCCCAACATCCCTTTACTCACACTGACCTCTCTGTCCAAGTAAAGTCTTTTTGCTGAAGGAATTGAAAGCATGTGTATCACCTTTCAACACCTCAGAACACATTACAACCAATGGAGAATGGTTTGAAATGTAATCATTTATACTGTTTTTATCTATTCATGAGATGTGGGCGTCAATTGAGAAGGCCAGAATTTATTACCCGTCTCTAGTTGCCTCGAGGAAGCTGGCGGTGAGCTGCCTCCCTGAACCCCACATTGCTTTCGGTGTAGGGGTAGCCATAGTGCAGGGAGAGGTACTGTGTGTGGTGATTGGTGTTGATAGGGAGCATGGAGCCGATGTGGTGGAGGCAGAGGGATTGAGTATGGGATAGCATTCTTACAGGAGGAAGGGTGAGAGGAAGTGTAGTCAGGGCAATTGTGGGGAGTCTGTAGGTTTGAAATGGATATCAGTACCTCCGAATACAATGCATTATCCTGTGATACTGCTGCCACCTACAATCGGACCCCATCACCAATAAGATATTCCCCCCCACCACCCCGCCCCCAGCCCCGTCTCTGTCCACTTACCGCAGAGACCGTTCAAGTCCTTCCCCTTTTTGGGGAACCTCCAAGATCTCTGCACTCCTCCAATTCCGGGTTTTTACGTATCCCACCATTGGTTGGGTTGGACCTCCAGCTCCCTTGTACCAAAGCTGCGAAATTTGGAAGTGGTTGTCCTATTCCATTAGAATTTCTGGGGGCGGGTGGGGATGTTGCCAATGACCCAGAAACGGGAGATCACTTCCTGCCCCGGCAGTAGGAGAATGTAAATTTAATTAATGATATAATCAGCAGGTAAGAGCCGCCTTGAAACCATCAACCTACCATCAAAACCCCACGTGGTTCACTGATGTCCTTTAGGGAAGGAAACCTAGTCCTTACCTCGTCTGGGCTTCATGTGACTCCATACCCACAGCAAGGTGGTTGACTCTTCACTATCCACTGAAATAGCCCAGCAAGCCTCTCCATTGTGCGGGGTTGGACAATAAATTTTGTTATTGCTATCGGTGTCCTTGCATTGTGAATGAATAAATAGAACTCCTCCATGAGCCTCCCCAGTCCTCGCTCCTTCTTGAGCTCACTCCTTTTAAACCTACATCTTTGGCGAGCTTTGTGGTTATCTCATATCTCCTTGTATAGTTTTTTTTGTCGGATTTTGCTCCTCTGTGATGTGCCTTGAGAGATGCCACTACCTTAAATGCGCAACAAGTGAAGGTTGGCATTCTATGTAGCTGTTTGACAGGAGCTGTACCGGAGTCCTGTCGATAAACTGGTTTTAAAAGGAGTGTGGCAACATCGTCAGGGAGTTGGTTAGAGGACAGAAAGCAGAGATTAGTGATTAATGGATGTTTTTCAGACTAGAAGGGTGCAAACAATGGTGTCCCCTTGGGACCTATAAAGTGAAAAGGGCTTAAGTACACAGAGCACAATACCAAAGATTACAAAAGTAGGAAGCATTGTTAACTCTGAAGGAGATTTTAAGTGTCTTAAGAAAGAGATAGTTGGTTAGTAGATTGTGCAGATAAATGTTTGATGAAATACAAGATGGAGCATCATGAGTTAACACATGGAAGCCGAATAAGGGTGAATAGCTGAACTTAGAAAGCATAGAGAGGTTTTGAGTGTTCAGGTATACACATCTTAAAGATTGTCAGCAAACTGATGGCGTATCAAAAATGAAACTTCATTTTGTAAATAAGGCCAATTGTGTTCAGGAGCAAAGAAACTCTTATGCAACCAAAAAGACTGCCGTTACAGAATTTTGTCCAGTATTGGGCACCTTACCTCCACACTGCATTGCCTGATAGAAATCGCTGACCAACTATAGAGTTTTAGCTGCAAGAAGTGATTTTGCTAGTGACAGCCTTGCACACAATCCAGGTAAATAGTTATACCTTATGAGCAGATTTACTAATATTTACTGATATATCTCTTCTACCATACTCACTGTGAAATGCAGTCTTGCTCTGTTATCACAGTTTTTCATTCTGGTTTGCATTTATCAGATACAGTATATATTCAAAACAAGAGTACAATGCTGCTGCAAGAAGTTACATAGGTTTGCTACTTAAGAGGGGATCCTGGTAGCTATGAGAGGTAGATCCGTGGACTTCATTGTATCAAGGGATCTGCGAACTCAATTTTTTGTGCTGATCTTCCATGCATTAGGCATCTTGGCTGCATTGGGGTGCACTTGGGTTCAGTCACTGAGGAAAATAAAGGGCTGTAACTAAACTTCAGAGTGGTATAACTTAGTTATGTCCCTGTCTCGGCAAAGCAGACACCGTAAATTTGAATCTCACCGAGGCAGTTTGAGAGTTTGAATTCCTGCTATAAGAATTGCTGGGAACAGGGAAGCTTTCGACTCTTGAGACTGGCAGATCTTTGCTAAGTAAAGGTGCTGAGAAGATCAGAAACGAAGGCATTTTAAGTGGCTTTATGTCGCAGATCAGCAATGATCTAACTTGAGGGCGGAGAAGGCTGTGCGACCTCCTCCTGTTCCAGTTGTCCCAAAAGACCCTCCACGGCTTGCCAAGAGCTGGACGGATATCGGTTTAGTGGAAGATTTGACGTTTCTGGCGGTGACAATCAAAGTTAAGCCTCCTGGAGGATTCTCATTCTCCCATCAGCTTTTCCAAGTACCAGCCTCCAAAGACCTGAGGCTGGAGCCCAATGCAAGGCTCATCCATTACTTGTCAAAGGGCCTATTGCCTTCTGTATAAGCCTCAACACCATCTCCCATCACTCTGTTGGCAGCGATCGGAAATTAAAATCCATTTTTCACATTAATCTCGAGGCTAATCCGTTCTTTTCTTCGCCCCTAGAAATAGTCTTAAACAGCCTAAATCCGTATATCTCGTTGCCATGGTGACTTCTATGGCTACTGGCCCCTGACAGGAAATGACAGCCGAATCCAACAGGATATTGCATGCGTTTCTGCTCCCGACCTAGATCCAGAATTGTCCAAAAATTCTGATAAGGAGGCAGCAACCGCATGGATCCAATAATGAAGTGTCATTTTCAGAAGACTTTCAAAGAGATGATAGCAGGGAATGTTATCCTGCTGCGTAGTTATCAGATCAGGAGAGTGATTGTGCACAGTCAACATAACATATTACAGAGCTTTCAAAAGGACTCACCATCTCACTGTGTGCTGTGTCTGTGACTGATGAGATCAGATTATGAATGGGCACCAGGCAGTTATCACTGCAGTTATAGCAATCCACATTTAGCAGAGAATGTAACGAGAGGCTTTGCTGGGTTGTCCTTTCTTCCCAAGCAGTCGAATGCTTGACTTTAAAGTGAGACCATCTTTTGAAACATTGAGTTAGTGGGGCCCAACAACTTGCCAAGCGTACGTTGAAACTAAACCTGGGGGAGAAAAATATTACGACCACCACTTACATAGCACTTCTCACAACCACCAGTCATCTCAAGGTGCTTTACTGTCAGCTGAGTCCTTTTGGTCATGCTGTCACTGTTGTAATGTGGGAAATACAGCTGCTAATTTTCACACAGCGCATTCCTACTCGAAACAAAGCGATAGTCGCCAGATCAGCCCTTTTTGTGATGTTGATTGAGGGGCTAATATTGGCCGGGTACGCCGGGGGTACATCCTGCGCATATGGGGCTAAGGTTTTATCTTTCATCCAAAAGACAACATCTCTGACAGAGCAGCATTCCTTCAGTACTGCACGGAAGTGATCACTTCGATGTCTTCCTGGAGTTGGAGTTAAACCTGGAATCTGGAAGTGAGAGTGCTAGCAACACAGCTAGGTGCGGCTGCATTTAAGCAGTTACTGCCAGGTAGAACAGGGACAACCTACTTGTTTTTATGTGGTGCATATAACACACCCCAAGGTACTTCACTAAAGCATTCACAAAATATGACATCAAGTCACCAAGAAAGATATTGAAAGCGGGACCAACAGGTGACAGATGGGCTGTCGGGAACATGGAAATAGAGTAAGAGTAAGGGAGTGATGTGAATTCCAGAGCTTGGGACCATGGCTGCCTATCATGGGGTTGTAGAAATTGGGGATGCATGGGAATCTCGAATGGAGGGTATGGAGATTGCAAAGAACCAGAGGCTGGATGAGGTATAGAGGTCAGGAGGGGTGACTCTACAAAGGGATTTGACTGTGAGGATGGAAATTTTAGATGGTACTGCTAGACTGGGTGACAGCAATAGGACAGTGGGGTCACGTGGCCTCTACAGCTGGCTATTGCCCAGATGTGATCATTAATCAAGGGTAGCTTGGCATTCAGTTTGCGCTTGCCATCTGTAAAGATGGCAGCTGAAAATCAACTAATGATCTCTTAGAGAAGGGGAAGACGGCCCTTAGCCATCTGAATAAAACCTTGAATCGAGTCATTGGATGTCTCTCAATTTGAGGACATCGCCACATGGCTGGTCCCAGGCCTCCAGTCCGATTAAACAACCCTGCACCCCCACCCTCTGTCTCTGTCTTTGAGCCAGTTTTATATCCAAATGGCTGGCTCTCCCTGGATTCCGTGTGCTCCAATGTTGCTACCACGTGGAACCTTGTTGAAAGTTTTTGCCAAAGTCAGTGTAGACAACATCTACTGCTCTGCATTTCATCATTCCTTGTTGCCTGGATTTCGAGTTTCTGTCGTGGGTCTTCAGAAGTGGCAGGACAGGCCAGAGGCAGGAGCTTGCACAAGGTAGGGGGGCCCGGAGTGCAGGAATTGCTTAAAACTGCTAAAATTGTTTCCTCCTTTGCCAACATTTTGCCTTGTTGTTGTCGTTTAAACTCAAAAGATTGACACAGCTCGATGGCCAAGCTGTCAGAATTTTAAACAATCCACTGACATCAGTGTTGTCATTGCCTCAAGGAGAGCCACAGGACATTTCTGTAGCATTCTGTTTGACCCCCTCACCCTGAACCCAGAGGGTTGGAGAGTTTTGAAAACAGGACCTAGAGGGAAAGGTGCTTTATGGCCACTTGGGTGCTGTGTCTGTTTATAGTTAGTCTTGCCGGAATTCTGCATGAATGCCTGCGGAGCTGTTGTTTGATTGAGAGTCAAAACACTCGAGTCCATATTCTCACTGCACAGCACAGTTACAACATCTTTAAACGGGAGGGCGCGAAATAATAGAAAAACTGACTGCAACACCACCGGTGATCATCCAACTCTCCAGACTCTCACTTAGTAACCAATTCCTCCAGCCCAGAGCCCTGTGGTATTGAGTAGAGTCTAGAAATTACAAAAGGTGATATCAGTGGGTGAGCACTTAAAACACTGATGTGACATTTTTGTGTCTGGTGGTCTTACTGAGACAGTAACAAGTAGTTAACATCTTTGTTAAAATGATAAAGAGAGGAATCTCAAGCACATGTGCTACAAATGTTATTTTTACTGACAGTAATCAGACATATCTGTACATCCAAGTTGGTGGCTCTGTAGCACTTAGTTCGTGGTTGATTTTTAAACAGGTGGCTAAACCACAAGTAGGCAGAGGAAATGGGGATAGAGGGTTAGGGAAGATAAGCTGGCCTGGACTGGAAGGTCAACAGAGATGCTTCGCTTTAATTTCTGGTCAGACCAGTGGAATAAACTGGCGAACTTTTGAAAAGAACCTTCCGGAAACAGTTGCAAGGGCTTCCAAAGCACAGTAGTCAATGGGTATGAATTGGCTCCAGTCTGTACGAGTTCCTCACTCGAGTTCCCTTTAGTTTGCCTTCCACTCACTCTCTTCCTCAACCCCTGTTACTTTTCACTGAAGGCGATGATCAGCTCATCCAGGCCCAACATGCTTTTCCCTCCCCACCCCCTAGAGCTGACCCCTCCACCCCTTCCAGCTGCATGGTCATGCACCTTTTTCAGCTCTGTGAGCTCCTTAATGTTGATCTCTTTTGAGCTGTCCCTCCCTTTGTGCTGAGGGGAATTGTTGGTAAGGGGATATGGTTGAGCTGCATTAACCACCACACATATTCACCACTTCGGGTTGAGGTATTCAAAGCTGGAGCTGTCCCTAGATCTGGAGGTTTCTTCACAAGATCCAGCTTTCTGCATCTTCCTGCCTCACCCATCTTCATGCATGTCCATTAACCACCTCTCCAACAACTCGACTGCTCACTATCCCTTTGCTTGACTTGGGACTGAGAGTCAAACAATGTCCCTACCACTTCTAGCCTCCAATACCTTTCCTATCTCAAACACAAATGTTCAAGGAGAGAGAGATCGCGTACAATCTTTTCTTCTAAAAGCCGTCTGTTATTCTCTTGCCAAGGTTAATTATTCCTAGAGCAGCAAAAGACAACATTTAAAGACATTTGAATGGGTGCATGAATAGGAAAGGTTTGGAGGGATATGGGCCAAGTTCAGGCAGGCTGGGCTGGTTTAGTTTGGGAACATGATCGGCATGGCCTAGTTGGACTGATAGGTCTGTTTCTGCACTCTATGACTCCATCTGAACGATCAATATTTGAACCTTGGCGACTCCAGAACTTGGCACCAGCTTTGGGCTCCCTGTGTAAACTAGGCATGTTGTGGGTGGACCTGGTGGGTCAAGGGGCTGGTGGGCATGGAGTGGGGTGAGTGGAGCTGGTGGGGGTAGATAGGGTGCTCTGGTTTCCACCCTCAGTTCAAAGATGTTAACTGGATTAGCTATGGAAAATGTAGGGTTACAGGGATAGGATGTGGGTGGGTCTGAGTGGGGTGCTTTTCAGAAGGTTGGCATGGACTCGATGGGCTGAATGGCTTGCTTCCACACTGTAGGGGGTTCATTGATTCTGTGGTAATGAAATCAGAGCTCCCTGCAATGGCCCAGTATTTGATGTGGTTGCTCAGTGTGGCTAGTTGCTCCTGCTCCTTCACAGTGTCTGCTGATCTCTGAAGGCCGTTCACCCAATCAGTCCCTGCCTGGATTTACCATCTGCACGAGCAAACAGCTCGCCTAGCCAATTTCTACTTTTTGAAGGTATTTGTCCTGCCCTGTGACCAGAAATATTTCACAAACATTTGATTTTGAATCTATGCCTCGGGATTGAGAAATGTTGACTACTGGAAACATTCTGATTCTATCCACCCTTTCATCATTTTGAACACGTGTATTATTCTGTCCAATAATCTATTCTTTTCAGGACAGTCCTGTTGAAGGGTTTTGGCCCGAAATGTTGACTTCCCTGCTCCTCAGATGCTGTCTGACCTGCTGTACTTTTCCAGCTCCACATTCATTGACTCTATCCTTTTTCAGGATTTCCTTATTACGGCAAATATTTCTCTTCTAAACAATGTCTTTTTTTAAATAAATTCATTCATGGGATGAGGACATCACTGGCTAGGCAGCATTTATTGCCCATCCCTAATTGCTCATAGGGCAGTTAAGAGGCGACCACATATCTGTGGATCTGGAGTCACTTGTAGGCCAGACCACTTAAGGATGGCAGTTTCCCTCCCGAAAGGACATTAATGAATCAGATGGGTCTTTCCCCCGTTGGGCAATCATTGGATTCCTGTTTATCATTAGACTCTTAATTCCAGATATTTATTGCATTCAAATCCCAGTATCTCCTGTGTTGGGATTCAAACCTCAGAGCATTGCGTAGGTCCCTGGGTTAACAGTTTGGCGATAATACCACCAGGCTATTGCCTCCTCGCCTTATCTGAGTTAATCTGTGTTGCATCCTCTGTAAGTCACAGTGTCCTTCCTGTGGGGGATGCACAAAGCTACATACAATCCACAACATTTTTATACAGCTTCATTATTGTCATATATAATCTGTGCTTAAATGGTGAAGAACTTAAAGGCTTGGGAGTAGGGGACAAATTGGCGATACGACAACTTCTTGTGCCTTCAGCAGAGTAAGAAGACCCCACTTCACTTCACAGGAGCAAATATCAGATAAACAATGGACTACATAAGATGATCCAAAGACTCATGACCAAAAGCTTGGCCACAGCGGAAGGTCTTAAGGAACATCTTAAGGGGGGGAGGGAGAGAGAGAAAGAAAAGGAGGCACAAGGAGGTATTTCCAAATACATTGGACACAAAAGCATGGCCAGCAATGGTGGTTGAAGGAAATGGGGAGGGATAGAGCCAGAGGCCAGGATAAGGGGAATATAGAGATCTTGAAGGGTTTGTTGGGCTGGACGAGGGTCCAGAAATGTGGAGGAGTGAGGATCGGAAGGTATGAATGAGAATTTTAAGATCATAGAATCCATACAGTGCTGAAATATGCCATTCAGCTCATCGATTCTGCACCGACCGTCTGAAGAGCATCTCACCCAAACCCAGACCCCCATCTTATCCCTATGGCCCTGCATTTCCCATAGTTAACCCCCCCAACCTGCACATCCCCAGAACCCACCAGGCAATTTTGCACAGCCAACCCACCTAACCTGCACATCTTTGGACTGTGGGAGGAAACCCACGCAGACACAGGGAGAATGTGCAAACTCCAAACAGACTGTCGCCTGAGCCTGGAATTGAACCCAGGTCCCTGGCGCTGGAGGCAGCAGTGCTAACCACTGAGCCACCAAGATGAGCCAAGGTAAGGAGGTGAGCGAGCCCGTGGGGAAGAGCCTCAATACAGGCAGGTGGGCCAGCCTTCCTGCTCTGCCCACTGTCTGTGACTCCCACTGGGAAGTGCAGCAGCAGCGAGAGATCAAATGTCATGCATCATCCTCTACCAAACAGGTATTGTTGCAATGTTCTTGAGCAGAGGGCACCTCTTATCCCCAGGAGCCCCGTCTTGAGTCAAGATTGGGACAGAACTAAAACAAGAAAAATGTGTACAGAATGATAAAGTAACTTTCCAATCACTAAGGAGGAGTGATCTCCATATAACACACAACAGGCTGCTAAGTGACAAATGAAACACCACTCTGTTAGCTCTGACTGGGATTAAAGGGGTCATTCTGCTAACACAAATTCTTTGGGATCTATGTGTGCGTAATGTTAGAAACAGAAAGAGATTAAACACACAAGCATTCAAATACAGAGTGAAACCTGAACTGGCTTTGGGCAAGAGTGGGGTTCGGCTTTGTTTTTGCATCAAGGCCAATGTTCTGTCTCTTCAAACTCACCCATTGTGTGAGTGCAAGGTAATACACTGGCAGGCTCCACCAAGACAGACCAGTGTAACAGTGTCAGCAAGAGGGTGGTTTGGGGGTGGGGCTGTGGTGGGGAAAAGAGAGAGAGAGAGTGTGTGTGTGTGTGTGTGTGTGTGAGAGAGAGAGAGAGAGAGACAGAGAGAGAAAAGGCATAGACAGAGGTGCGGGAAAGAGAGAGAAAAGGCATAAACTGGAGGGGTAGAGAGAGAGAGAAAAGACAGACTGGGGGGGGGTGGTAGAGAGAGAAAGAGAGAAATGGCATAGACTAGGGTTTGAGAGAGAGAATAAAAAGGCATAGACTGGGAGGGGGTGGTATAGAGAGAGAGAGAGAGAAAGACATAGAATGGGGGAGGGAGAGAGCGAGCAAGAGAACATATGTTGAAAGAGAGAGGGGGGAGAGAGAGACAGAGAGAGACAGAAGGAGACAGTGAAAGAGGGGAATAAAGAGCAAATAGGAGGGAGAACGAGCCAGTGCAGTCAGAGGGAGAGACAGTAAGGTTGGGAGGGAGAGAGAGAGACAGAGATGGTGAGAGAAGGAGTGAGAAATGCAGCTAGAGACAGTAGGAGAAAAACATAGAGACAGGTGGAGAGCTGTCTTCGATGAATGTTTTTAAGGCAAAGATTTTTGAACAGTAAAGGAATTAAGAGTTGTAATGAGCATAGGAGTAAGTGGAACTGAGTCCATGAAAAGATCAGCCATGATCTTATTGAATGGTGGAGCAGGCTTGATGGGCCAGATAGCCTCATCCTGCTCCCATTTCTTATGTTCTTGTGTACAAAGCCTGAGTGAGAAAGAGAAGCAGAGGTACGAAGAGAGGGATGGACAGTGAAGGCTGGTGAGGGAGACAGTCAGAGGAAAAAGTTTTATAAGTGATTAGGTTTCTGAAAGGGTTCCTAGGCAAGGGAGTGTTAAATACTGTTGACTTTGATTGTGAACTTGACAGTGTGAGAGATGTAAACTCCTTTCAAACTGGAAGATCTTTGATGTAATAAGGTGTAGAGCTGGATGAACACAGCAGGCCAAGCAGCGTCAGAGGAGCAGGAAAGCTGACGTTTTGGGCCTAGACGAAGGGTCTAGGCCCGAAACGTCAGCCTTCCTGCTCCTCTGACGCTGCTTGGCCTGCTGTGTTCATCCAGCTCTACACCTTGTTATCTCAGATTCCCCAGCATCTACAGTTCCTACTGTCTCTGAAAAGATCTTTGTTGTGTTGAGTTTCTATAGCTAAGGACAAATGAAAGGGGAAATTTTAATAATGCGTAATCTGGTAAATCCTCTACTCGCTCCTTTTAACTGACTGTCCCTTGATAGGTTGTCTGTTGATGTTAATTAGTTTAACATCTTCTGAAATTTGAAGTAGATTAAAGTCAAGACATATATTAGTCAAGAATGAGAATTCTTGAGTGCAAAGGACATAAGATTTCAAAATCTACCCACCACCAACATCATCCCAAAACTAGTCCAGCTCGTCCCTGCCTCCCTGACCTGTCCGTCTTTACTCCCACCTATCCGCTCCTCCCAACTCAACCCCCATCCCCACTTCCTACCTACCAGCCTCATCCCTGACCCCTTGACCTGTCCATCTTCCCCTAATTGACCAACCCCCATCCTAACTTCCCATCTGTGCTCACTTTTACTGGCTCCGCCTCTGCCTCCTTGACCAGTCTATCTCCTCTCCACCTATCTGCTTCTTTATCCATCTTCCATCTGCCTCCCCCTCTGTCGCTATTTATTTCAGAATCCCCTTATCCTGTCCCATTTCTGAAGAAGGTTCAGACCCGAAACGTCAGCTTTCCTGCTCCTCTGATGCTGCTTAGTCTGCTGTGTTCATCCAGCTCTACACCTTGTTATCTCAGAGTTTTCTACTGCCTGGTTTCCCATCTGTTAAAGAGTTGCTTGAGGCCCATCTTCAATGCTATACCTCCCTGCCCATGTAGATGCACTATTGTGGGGCTACAGACAATATTTGTTCAACTGTAGTTCAATATCTAATACTGAGACATGTCCTGGTGCATGTCATGAGCAAATTGACATTTGTGAGTAGGGAAGGAGTGTCAAAAGGGAGCGTACTTGTAGCCTGATATTTAAATTTTCTTTAAAAATTGTCTCCAATTTTAATGGGTGGATTCTCACAAAGCAGATCAGTCCTAAGAGTCTGATGCCCAAGTTAACACTGCATGGTTTGGGAGAATTCCAGAGGAAAGCCCCACTAAAATCTGTCAGGAATCGGGGGAGGGGGTGGAGGAGGGTTCAGACTGGGCAGTTGAGGTGTAGGGGTGTAGCTAATGATTACTGTGAAGCAGCCAACCCCAAAAAATGTTTTTTTAAAATTCATTCACAGGGTAGGGACATCGGTGGTTAGGCAGCATTCATTGCCCGTCCTTAATTGCCCAGAGGGCAGTTGAGAGTCAATGACATTGCTGTGGGTCTGGAGTCACATGTAGACCAGACCAGGTAAGATGGAAGATTTCCTTCCTTTAAAGGCAGGTTACAGGAGTATAGTGAAAAGATTACAATGTCGTCATTCTCGATACCATCTTAAATACACAGGTACATAGGTGCAAAGTCTTGGGTAAACAGATGAGTTTTTCCAACAATTAGTAATGATTTCATGGTCATTATTAGACTCTTAATCCATGAATTTTTGAATTGGATTCCTGATTGGCAAAAGAACCAGTGGAGAGGCGAGGAGAGGGAGTTTTATTTTAACACAGCGAGCTGTTGCAGGTCTGCATTGAACTTGCCAGAAAGTGCAGTAGAAGCAGGTCTGATAGGCACTTTCCAAAAGGGGTCTTGAGAAAAGGGTGGGGGTTGGGATGGAATTAATGGTGTAAGTATTTTAGAGCCAGCACAAGCACCTATGATCTGAATGACCTCTTCTGTGCTTTAAGTTTGTATGGTTTTATCTGGCCATTACAGCGTCTGGAGATGTGAAAGACAGAAACGGTGTGGAGACAGCAGGGCAGGAGAGTTGTGCCAAATGTGGAAACACAGAAAGTAGGAGCTGAAGTAGGTCATTTGGCCCTTTTAAGTCCAACCCATCATTCAACAGGATCATGGCTGATCATCCAGCTCCAAACCCTGCTCCCCAATTTCTCCTCAAACCCTTCAATCCCTTTAACTGCAAGAACTATATCAAACTCCTTCATGAAAACATTCAATGTTTTGGCCTCAAATTCTTTCAGTGGCAGAGAATTCCACCGCTTCCCCCCTCGCTGGGTGAAGAAATTTCTCCTCATCTCAGTCCAAAATGGCCCTACCCCATGTCCTTAGTTTGTGACCCTAGGTTCTGGACTCCCTGGTCCTGGGAACATCCTTCCTGTGTTTCCCCTGTCCAGTCCTGTTTGAATTTTATAGGTTTCTACCAGATAACCTCCCCTCACTCCTCTAAATTCCAGTGAATATAGTCCTAAACTAAGGTGGCACGGTGGCTCAGTGGTTAGCGTTGCAGCCTCCCAGCACCAGGGACCTGGGTTCGATTCCAGCCTTGGGAAACTGTCTGTGTGGAGTTTGCATATTCTCCCTGTGTCTGTGTGGGTTTCCTCCCAAAGGCATGCAGGCTTGGTAGATTAGCCATGCTAAATTGCTAATTGTGTTCAGGGGGATGGGATAGGATGGGGCAGTGTGATTTGTTGGGCTGAAGGGCCTGTTCCCACACTCTAGGGAATCTAATCTAAGCAATCCAGTCTCTCTTTACTTCAGCCCTGCTATTCCAGCAACATTATTATCCGACAGCAAGGCTTCGACCTAATTTTTTTTTAAAAATCGACCTGTTCAGAGATGTTATTATACACGTCTGGAGCAGGTGGGCCTTGAACCTGGACTTGACCTGCTGGTCCAGGGGTAGGTTCTCTTCCACTATGCTGCAAGAGGGCAAGGCTTTTTGACCTTAAAGAGGAGGCAATTTGGGGAAAGAAAAAATTCAGCTGGTGTTTCTTAAACCGCAATGACAGAGAAGGCGACCTGTCATCGTGGAGAGTGAGAGCGGCTTCAGGAATCCTGCCCTGCCTCTTTAGCTTTCCAAGCACGTCAATCAGCAAGGCCTGTTGCAGGCCTCCACCCCTCACTTCCTGACCCCCTTCACGGAGAGAGCTAATTCCTCTCCTCTCTGGAGCCATAGCTCCCGCTGTCGCATTTTGCTCGCACGACCTTTTGTGGTGGGGGCGGGGGAGCCAGGTCCCACCGAAGCCTGGCCAATGACAAAGGCCCCACTGGCATTCTGTGAGTGTGAGTCCTTGCTGCCGGTTGCTAGGCTCCCGGCGATGGGTATGCAGGATGACACAGCGGGCGGGCGGGCGGGTAAGAGCAGAAGGAAGCCTTGTTGAACCCCTGCTGCCTGAGGCCAACAACGCTCTCAGCAACATTCCTGACGACTCTTCTCTCCCTCTCTCTCTTCTTATTTAAACATTTTTTTCTTAACTTGGCGACTGACAAAATGCCGCAGCCACCGGGTGCTTGGGCCTGCGACAAAAATTAAAAACCAAAGCCGCTTCCTTCAAGCCGACGGCACCAGAGAAAGATTCGCGATCTCGGGGCGGGGGGCGGATTCTCAACGATCACGGTTTAATCTCGCGTGGAAACTTGACCAGGGGTTGGGTTTTTTGCCATCCTTAATCGTGTTTGTGTCGTAGAAGTCAGCCCTTGGAATAACTGACACAGTGGGTTCAGACCTCTGGCTCACTAACTGGCAATAGAGGAGGCAGCCCCTGATCTCGGGGACTAGTGCTGAGAAGACTGTTTATCCAGTAAGGTGCAATGTTCCCCCACATTGGATACTTTAATTTCATCCTTTTTAAAAAATCCCTTACATTTCTTTGTTTTGTTTCTCTCTCTCTTTCATTTCCTTCCTCTCTCTTGTCTTCTATCTCCATTATTTCCCTGTTTATCCTCTTTCTCTCATCCTGTTGTCAATATTTTTGTTCCTTTCATGTTGTCTGTCTCTCCTGTCTTGTTAACCTGCTTTCTCTCATCCCGTAATTCGCTTTCGCTGCTTCGTTCTATCTCTCAATCGCTTTCTTTTCCTTCTTTCTGCAATGTCTGTCTCCCTCACTCATTTAATATATTCCTCCCTCCCGTCTTTTCGTCTCCTCCTTTCTATGCCTTATCCGTCTTTCTGCCCTTTATCCATCTTTCCCTGACCGTATCCCGATCCTCGCCTGTTTTTCAGCCAGCTACTGGATTCCTCGCCTGTCCTGGATGGTTCAGCTTTTTCCTGCTCTCTGCCTTCTTCCTCTGAAGGTGCTAGCTTGTGCTCAGGCACAGTTCTACGTCAATGAGTATTAGAGCGTGGGGGAGACCAATCGGCCCAGTTTGCCTATGCTAGCCCTTTGACAGAACTACCCCATTAGTCTTAGTTTGCTGCTATTTTTGTCTGGTCCTGCAGAGTGTTATCCCCTTTCTCACAGAGGTGCAGTTCCCTTTAGGAGTTTCTCTTGAAACTGTACCACCACCTTTCCCCGCCCCACCCACCCACCCAACCTATTCAGGTTAAATTTGCTGGATAAACAATCTTTTCAGCACTAGCCCCTCCCACAAATACTTAATTTAAGGGTCAATACTAAGGAATGCCATAGCAATGCCCACTATGATGATGCCTCTTGAACTCTCCTGGATAAGCCTGGAAGGAATGAAAGCTAATATCTGATTCTCCTCTAAGGATCTCTAACAACAACCGTCATATCGATGTACCCCATTACTATTCAACAGCATGCTGTAAACAACATCTTGTTAACTGCAAGAGATTCTTCTAGTTAGACCAAGAAGTAGTTTTCCGCTACCATTCTAGACCAAACAGGCTCTGGACTTTTCCACACTTAGAGGATGGGAGAAGTAAACTTCATCATGAGTAGAGGTGGTATAGCCGTACGACAATGACTAGACCTGTTCACTAATTATTGAAGTGACTCATTACCATTTGTCCATCCAGCAAACATATTTCACTGTATCGATTATGTACAAAACTCTCATGATTTTGAATGCTCCAATCTCGCCTCAACATTCTTGACCCTAAGGACAATTCCAAAGTCTCCACATCTAACCACTTAATGGATGTGCCTCATCCCTGGCTCCTTCCTGGTAAGTATCCTTTAGCACCCTCTTTGAAGCCTTTTCACACCTTTTCAAAAATTGTACTGTCCTGAAGTCAACAGAATGTTCTGGGTGAGGCCTAACCAGGGAATAGTAAAACCTGGGCAAAACATCCTAGCTTTGGAGCCTGGAGCAAAACACCAGGCCAAACCAGGTATATGTCAAGGGGAAAAAAAACAACTTAAATAATGTTCAAAGAAACTATGTGTGTTGCAAGTTACTCTGTGATTTTATTCAGTGCCTTACTGATTTGTATAGTTCTCAGACCTGGCATTCAGGCTCCTCTCAAAACTTTGAAGTGCCTGCAACATATAAATGGGGAGAAATTGCAATTCATAAAAAGAATTGAGACCGAAAGGGCACAGATTTAAAGTAATTAGTAAAATAAGCAAAAGTGATATTGTAAAGTCTGATTTATTTTGGCCTGGGGCCGAAAAAAGGGAAAAGATACTGCTTTAAACCAAGGAGACTGTAGAAGATGTCGCAGTGCACATTAGTGGATCTCACTGTGAAATGATTCTACAGTGTTTCTTTATTCATGTAATGGGGGAGATGTTAAACATAGTGACACCTTGTATGTGTGTACAGGGCAGTTTTTACCCAGACAGTCATTTGATGGTTCCTTTCAATCAGGACAATTGTATGGGTCACAAGTGGTCAGCATAGCAACAATGTTTTGATTGGTTCCTGGGTGGGTGGCTACAGTCTTGCGATTGGACCTTACAAGAGGCACATTCTCAGATAACAAAGCAAAAGCGTTCAATCTCTCTTTATCCCTGTATGTGGAGAATTGACAGAACTTTTCCTGATAGCTGTTCCACTCCCCTGATTCTCTGTCATTTGCTTTCTGTGAATCTCCTCGTTCAATGGAAAATGAGATAAACTAACTTCAGTGACACAGTAAAGGGTGAATTGCTCAACTAGTGAATGAAGACTGAGAATCAGTGTACCCACAACCTTGTGTGTGCTGATCAAAGAGTGAAAAAGAATCGAAATGAGCTGGAAATAAAATCTGATGTCAACCGAATTAACTGAGCAACTTCAGTGATCCAAACTCCTGTTAAAACTGTGCGTCTCTGATTTGTATTTTCCCTTCCTCATATCCATAATACTTATGCATTTTCTTGCTTCTCTGTTGTCATTTTTTGGAAATTTTAAAACGGGGTAGAGTTTCAGAACATAGCAACAGCAGAAGGTTTTCACTCTGTCAAAGGACATAATGGCACTGCAGCGTGTCCAGCGGAGATTCACACGGATGATCCCTGGAATGATAGGCCTAACACATGATGAATGGCTGATGATCCTGGGATTGTATTCATTAGAGTTTAGAAGGTTGAGGGGAGAATTAATAGAAACTTACAAGATAATGCATGGCTTAGAAAGGGTGAATGCTGGGAAGTTGTTTCTGTTAGGCAGGGAGACTAGGACCCGTGGGCGTCAATTTAGAATGGAAATTCTTCAGCCAGAGAGTGGTGGGCCTGTAGAATTCATTATCACGGAGCGCAGTGGATGTTAAATGTCTTCAAGGCAGAGATTGATAAATTCTTCATCTCACAAGGAATTAAGGGCTACAGGGAGAGTGCGGGTAAGTGGAGTTGAAATGCCCATCAGCCATGATTAAATGGTGGAGTGGACTTGATGGGTCGAATGGCCTTACTTCCACTCCTATGTCTTATGGTCTTATGGAACCAACCCTGCTATTCAATACCACATCCCCATAACCCTGTAGCCCACTGTCAATCAGAAATCTGTCACTCTCAATCCTAAATACACTCAGAGACTGAGATCCCACAGCCCTGCGGGGGAGAGAATTCTGAAGGATCACAACCCTCTAAGTTGAAAAAAAATTCTCATCTTCTCAGCACTGAATGGTAGCCCCCTTATTTTTAAACTGTGCCGCCGTTCCCTATGCCAGGGGTCATTTCTTGGCTGCATCTACCCTGTCTATCCCTTTCAGTATTTTGTAAGTTTTGGTGAGATCACCTCTTGTTCTTTGAAGCGCTGAAGAATACAGGCCCAGTTTCCCCAATTTCACTTCCTAGGACAGTCCTGCCATTCCTGGGAACAAGACTGGTGTAAGTTATAGAGTTACTGTAGATGCTTCTACCTTACCATTGTTAAATAAAATTCTGTTTATAATTAATAGTTATCTTCTCGTTGGTGGAAAATTATCACCTTAACTTGAATCAGATGGGCTTAGGACATTTGAGTCAAGCTTGCAAATTGGTGATGGCTCTAGGAATAGCAGGATTCCATTTCTCATACAATACCATGATGAGAGGTGACAATATGGGATAAAGGATTTCATGCAGCAAAGTGGTTAGTATCTGGAACGGACACAAAAGTTGTTGGATCAACTCAGCAGGTCTGTGGAGACAGAGAGAGAGAGAAACAAGAGTTAACCATTTTGAATCAGGCGTGACCCTTCTGGAACGCACTGCCTGAGAGTATGTTGGAGGCGGTTCAATTGAATCCTTTAAAGGGGAGTTGGGCAGTTAGTTGGAAAGGATGGATGTGCAGGGAGGCGTTTATTCAGAGAAGTGGTGCAGATGTGATGGCCCGCTATCTGATGGTTTGTGGTATCGTTTATTCACTGCTGCCCCTGTCGACTGGAGGGAGAGAGGGCTAAATGATCAAGGTCTCTGGTTTCTCTCTACATTGGATCTTGCAGCCTGCAAATCCTGGAACTTGTGTTTGGGCATCACAAGTAGGCACTGCTGCTCACATGAGGGAGCATCCCGATAAGGCACTCACAGAGAAAGGGGTCTGAAGGTTGAGAAGAAGGGATGATGTAGAACTCAATAAGGATTAAAAGATATGCTGCACCTGGTCTTGGAGTCCACCCCCACCCCCCCACCAAACATCCCCCAGTACGGTTTGGCCGCTGAGTCCCAGTGTTTTTTCAGAGACTCACACCTTGTTGCCTGTTTCTATGCTACATTTCCAGTTCATTGAACACTGCCTAGCAGCTCCTGTCTCAGAGGGGGTCAGGGGGCAGTTGTAGCTGTCGCGAGAGGCGGGAGTTACACACTGCTACTAATCGGGAAGGCATGTAAACCAGAACTGACACTGAACACCCGTTCTAGCACCGGGGAAGACACTCTGTTAACCCTCAACAACCCAAAGGGAGGCATTGGTATCATCCAGTGACTGGAGCTCCAACTCTCTTTGTGTGCAGCGCAATCTGAATGAATTGCATCAAAGATAATTACAGATGGGCTTAGATACAGGGGAACTATTTCTTCAAGAGCTAACTCATCCTAGATTTTTGTTAGGCAGATGGGGTAAGGGTTACAGAACCTGCAGAGTCGGCCAGTTCTAACTGAATGGTGAAACAGGCTCAAAGGGCTGAATGGCCTCCTCCTGCTCCTGTTAGAAGGTTTCATCATGTAACCTCTCACCGCCAAAGGCCCCACCCATACATTGGTTCAGTGACACGTCCATCCTCCCGTGACCTGCCTTTTGAAGCTAATCCAAAAATCAGCTGGCTTGACTGAACTCAAGCTTCTGAGGAAGGGTCACTGGACCCGAAACGTTAACTCTGATTTCTCTGCACAGATGCTCCCAGATCTGCTGAGCTTTTCCAGCAACTTCTATTTTTCTTCCTGATTTTAAGCATCCACAGTTCTTTTGATTTTTATTAAGATTCTGCAGTGTTGGCAACACTTATTAAAGACAGCCTGTGCAACTCTTATTGACATTGCATTGTATCTATGGATCCTGAAGGACTCTATGGATAAAAGCAACAGCTAGTGTGGGAGAAACGATGGGGAGGCCTGAACTGCACAGTCCACATCTTAGACGATGAGCATAACATGTTGTCCTCAGTGTCGCAGGTTGAATGAGGTGAACATTAGCCAGGAGTACACTTGCCATTCACTGGGATGACTCTTATCAGCGGCAGTCCCTCATGGACGAGAATAATTCTCTTTCACCCTCAGGGTGAGTCATAGTTGGCTGTACAGTCCAATGTAGCTTCCGCAGGCTCTGTCATACTAGGGGCAGAAGGTGATCATGGGATGGGGCGGGTGGCGCATTGGTGTAGCAGCATGCTCCTTAAGCTATTACAGCCTGCATTTTTCCTACAGAAAGCTGCTCCTCCACTTTGGACGGTCTTGGGCCAGTGATTCCCAGGTGTTGGTGGGAATATTGCACATTGCCATTGAGGCCTTGCAGGTATCCCTGAAACATTTCCTCTGTCCACCTGGGCCTTGCCTGCCCTTTCGGAGTGGAGAGTAGAGCACCTGCTTGGGGGAAGCCTCGTGCCAGTCATGTGGATGATGTACCTAGCCCATCTTAGCCGATTGAGAGTGGTCTGTGCCTCAAAGTTGACCCAGTTGAAGATGCTGGTGTTGGTGCGTCCTTCTTCCCAGCAGGATCTTGCGCAGGCAGCGTTGATGGTACTGCTGCAGCGCTTCGAGGTGTAGACAGTCCACTTCACAGAGCCATAAAAGAGGGCGGCAACCATGAGCTTGTTGTGAACACTCCTTTGGTCGTTGACCACCCAATCAGTGAATCGCCACAAACCCTTCCTTTACCAGCCTCCTGCATGACCTCTGGCATGATACTGCAATGGTGTTGCCCCTCACTTTGTGCCAGAAGCCATGGGCTCGAGCTTCACGCTGAAAGTTGTTGCTCAGGAGAAAGTGAGCTCATAGTGTGGTCCAGCTGGTTTGGTTATCAGCCTAAAAATCTCACCAATATAGCGGAGAGCCAACAGTGGGCATGGGAGAGCCACCTGGTCAGCCAGCCTGCAGGAGGCAGTGAGAAACCACTGCAGTATTCATCCATAATGGCAGGTGAAAGCAATGAAAATGTCTGGCCCAAACCTTTCACTGTTAGGTGGGAGAAAGGCCATAACAAATAATCATTTACCTGAGGAATGCCAGTCCCAAAGGAACTGTTTTCTCAGCATAGTCCTCGGGCAAGGGGGGACATTCTATTCCATGGTGTCACTTAATTCATTGGGTAAATTGTTCAGATTATATCTGCTCAGTGTCACAGTTACTGGTTCCAATTTCAAATGGTTATCCATTTTGACATCTGTCGGACTTAATCCTGAGCGTGTATCTCCATTTATTTCAGTGGGTTTACAGGCTGCATTGATGCTGCTAATTTTAACCGTCAATCCAAACTTGAACCTCATGCCTTCATGCTCTACTGCAAAGGGCTCACTGCCCCTGAAAGGTTTCGGGAGCCTGTTGGCCCGATTACAGTGGGGATTTGTGTAAGGGGGCGCCCATTTCCCCTTTGTCTACAGCTGGCATCTGTGGTGCTATTGCCCCAATGTCGCATCCGAGGCTTTCCGCTGCTGCCAAGCTGTAAGTTGAGCCCTGCATTCCAGCAAACTGTCAATGTGGCATCATGCCAAAATGAAACTCATCAGAAAAGCCATCGCTGGGGCGGAGGGGCACAGAGTGCAGCTATCTGAAGCCACGTTACGGCGCTCATGGGGATATTGAAGTGCACTGAAGAGGCCAAGACCAGTTTGTACTTGTCTCAGAACTCATGTTATTGCTGGGGCCTTACAGTTATTTGGCCGAGCTGTGTTTTTTTTTGAAAAAAAGGTGTCCTGTGTATTCAGGTAGGCTTCAGTCGGTATATAGCTGGCCTGGCTGAACAAGGTCTGTGTATTCAACACTGAATTGCCAAGTTCAGCTTTCAGAGTCTTGGGTATGAATCCCAACTCCTAAACCCTTTGAAATTCAAGGGGTTTGTTTACATTTTCACCCCCTGAAAATTTAACCGGTTGACTTTTCCTTTCCCTTCTTTACAAAATGAGCATCGGGCATAATCTTTGCAAATTGCAAATGTTTTGATCACAGAGTCATAGAATTGTACAGCGCAGAAACAGACTCTTCAGCCCAACCAGTCCATGCCGACCATAATCCCAAACTAAACTAGTCCCATCTGCCTGCTCTTTTCATTTGTGCAAAGGATGAAATTGCTTCTAATTAGGACAATATGAGTTATAGATGGAAACCATTTGATGTTGCAGTTCAAATCGGATTTCTTCCTTAAAGCCCCAGACTTTAGAATGACAGCTGGGATCACCATCCCTCCTGTGCCTGGGAGCAGGAATAGGGTCTGCATCTTCAGAACTGCGGAATACTGGCCACAAAAAGCATCCTCCCAGCGTGGGGCTGCTGCACAATTCCTGCATATCTTGCAATCCTGGATATCAAAAAATGCAAAGGGCTGGGAACTGTTGCAGAAGCAGAGGGGGTGAGAGGACATGGTCCCTTTAAAGAGCTGCAATACTGTGAAGGCCCAGTCTTTATTTGATGCTAGCGAATGGATGAGTAGGGGGCTGTGTGAGTGGGCTATAGTGTACTCTGTTCCTGGTTATATTACATCTCTCACCTATACATCACATCCAATACTTATACTTATCCAACACTACTGCCCTGTTTATACTGCACCACTCCCTCAATATGCCATGGACCCTTCTTGTCTATATAAGTTCAGCATAGTCTTAGGGGGCCATAGAACTGCTTTTTCATTAGAAAGAGACAAATCATAGACTCCCTGCAATATGGAAGCAGGCCATTTGGCCCATTAAGTCCTACATTGATCCTCTGAAGAATATCCCACCCAGATCTATCCCTGCAACCATGCATTTCCCATGGCTAACCCACCTAGCTTGCACATCCCTGAACACTTAGGATGGGCTGGCAGTGCCAAATTGTCCAAACATGCACATCTTTGGACTGTGGGAGGAAACTGGAGTACCTGGGGGAAACCCACACAGGCACGGGGAGAATGTCCACACAGGTGGTCTCCTGAGGCAGTAATCGAACTTGGGTTCCTGCGCTCTGAGGCAGCAATGCTAACCACTGAGCCACTGTGCATTTTTGCCAATCCTTTGTGGCGCCCTCAGACGGTGAGGGAATTGTACATGCACTGTTAGTGTCACATTGCACTGCGGCCAGTTGGCCAGCCAACTGAACTAGCTGATTTCTATTAAATAGACTCACCCCGTCAGCATCACAATTCCTCAATCTTTACATCACCCCAACCCTGCCCATAACATACCATCTTGTTGCTTACAACACACTCCCTTCCCTATTTTTATATCCCTCTTACATCACATTCCTCCCTCTACTTATATCACATTCCAATACTTATTATATTCCTCCTTCCTGTTTATATCACAGTCTATCCTCTAGATGCACCTGTTGGGAGAACTAACACTTATGAGATATTCTGAATGTGATAATGGTTCCATATGAAATTGTTCCTGAAGCATATCAATTACCATTCTGGACTTCGATGAAAGACAATCCAAAATCTTTCTAGAGTCTGCAAGGGGAACAAGCCTATTGTTTGACCCTGTCATTCCCATCAATGAAAATAGATAAACATTTTTGAAACTGTGAGAGCAATGGTGTTAATGGAGTGTTTTAGAGAGTGGGTTCCACGAGCATTGTGAATACACCTTGTGGGCCGTAAAGCTTCTAAAATGAGGGAAGCTGCAAATTTATCTGTGTTGTACAATATAACAGGCAGCTAGGTGTCAGTAGATCTCCATTTGTAAACCTACACAGGATGTTTAAAGGTAGTCCAGAGCTAGTGAGAAAAGAATCTGTTCATTGATGACCGCATGTAGATGAATGAGGTGGATGGTGGAAACTAGCAGTGGAGGCTGTGACAAGCTTTCAGACGTTGTGTCTTCCCCAAGTAGCAAGGCAAGACAACAGTAATATGAGGCTGTATCCTGTGGCTGAGGGGGGAAAGTGCCAGAAAGCCAGGACAGCAAGCGAACAGCCTGGAGATGCAGCCTGGCCCAGTCCAGGCGCTGGGTGTGTGTCCCTGAACGCACAATGACATTGCTGCAGCATTACAATGAGAGCTACCGGGGCAGCACTGAAGTACAAAAGCATCCTCTAAGTGGAGCAGAGATGGACCACGAGCGTTCTTAGAAGCTGGCACATGTCAGATGCCAATTCCGCGGTTGCCAATGCAGTGAGCTGTTGGTACCTGGTGTGCAGCATAGAGGTTGTTTGGAAAACAGAGAGCTGAATCCACTGAGTGTTCACTCCGGTTTCCTTGTCATGTTTTCCTGATTTTGAGGTTGTTATATGTTTGGTAGGATGGGCGTCTGATTATTTTGTGTCTGAGATGATTTGTGGCTAAAATCCCTGCTCTTAACCAAGAAAGACTGAGATAACAAGGTGTGGAGCTGGGTGAACACAACAGGCCAAGCAGCATCTTAGGAGAAGGGAAGCTGACATTTCGGGCCTGTTGAAGGGTCTAGGCCTGAAATGTCAGCTTTCCTGTTCCTAAGATGCTGCTTGGCCTGCTGTGTTCATGCAGCTCCACACTTTGTTATCTTGGATTCTCCAGCATCGGCACTTCCTATTATCTCTGAGCCAAGAAATACTGTTCTTTTATGGGATACATTTTCAGCTCAAGGCTTAATGATTTAGACCTTTCTTCTGAATATTTTCTGATTAAAACTGTATTGGTGTAGGGCATGAATGAGACATGTGTGCCAATCCCATTGTGCAGAATCAATATAAACTGTGCTGTGGTATGGGAATGTGTTATTGATGGCGTTGATTGTAGATTAGACATGAATCATGTTGATTTTATATTGTGGAATGTTGATGTGGGCAGGCTTTCCACAGTTTGGAATGGTATACCACAGTTTTGGAATGGTTCCTGTGAGCAAGAACTCTTTACTGATAAATCCAGTTGAAAAGAAACTGATTCAGGTGAAAACGTTGATGTATCTAAGGCAGTGATGGATAGTACTGTGTAACAGTTGTGCCTGTAACATTTCCAAAGCAAAATTCTTAAAGTAACCCTGAAGAGTTATTGATATCCAAGTTATCAATGTCTGTCAGTGCTTCCACGCAGAATACAGCTGTGGAAATCCTGATAACTGGATAACGTTCAAAAGCCCACTTTAAAAACACACACTGATTGGAATAATGTGGCTCCTGAGGCTGACTGCACAGAAATCCTGCCTGGACAATCCAGCAAAACCAAAAAATAAAGGTTTAAACAGAAAACATCCCTCCTGTTCTCAGCCCTGACTACCTGCGCCATATCCGTGCCAGCCTGTGTTCCTGCAGCCGCTCCATGCCCTCTTATACCGTAATGTCATACAGTGCCCATCCACCACCTCCCTCCTGGTCTTTCAAACATCCCTGTGCCACCTCATGACTATCTCCGGCTTTGCATCATCTCCTTGCTTCGAGCCCTTTTTAAATCACACCATTCTCTATTTAAATAATGCCATTCTCAATTCATTTCCTATTTGCTTAAATCATGCTCCATCTCTGTTAATATCTTATAACATCCATCCTCTTTATGTAACACATCCTGACCATATATGTCACACCCATCCTATTAAAATGTCACAACCCCTCCATGCATATATCACACTTTGTCCCGTTGATACACAACATTTATGTCTCATACCCCTTCTCTGTGTAAGTCACATTCTTTCCCCGTTCTTTCTCACTCCCTGTGTATATTGCATACCGTTCCTGTTTATATCGCACACTCTCCTGTTTATATCACAAATGCTCCCTGTTTATATTACACACTCTCTGTTTATATCACAGTCACTCCCTGTTTATATCACACTCCCTGGTTATATTGCACAAGCTGTCTGTTTATATCATACTCCCTCCCTGTTTATATCACACGTCCTCCCTGTTAATATCACACCCCTGCCTGTTTATATCACACTCCCTGTTCATGTTACACATCCACCCTGTTTATATTACAGAATCTCCCTGTTCATATCACACACCCTCCATATTTATATTACACTCCCTCCCTGTTTATATCACATCCTCCCTGTCTATATCACATAATCTCCCTGAAAATATCACATCCCTGCCTGTTTACATCATTTCCCTGTTCATGTTACACACTCTCCCTGTTTGTATTGCAGTCCCTCCCTATTTATTACCATATAACCCCTCCCCATTCATTTTACACACCCTCTCTGTTTGTATTGCAGCCCCTCCCTGTTCATACTACACACCCTCCCTGTTTACATCACACTTCCTCCTTGTTTATATCAGGCTTTCTCCTCACTTATATCATGCTCCATCCTTCTTTATTTCACACAAGCGTCTGGCTTGTATGACTCCCTAGTCCTTTTTATATGATATTCAATCATTGCTTTTGTAATATGCAATCCCTGTGAGTATAATTTACTTCAGTGTGGAAATAGCTTCCCATGTTATTTGTACAGCATCACTTCCTCTTTATATCCTCTTGCTATTTGCTATCAAACTTCTCCATGCTTGTATCACACCACATCCACCCCTCTCTGTCCTAACTCTCCTATTAATCAAGAGGCATCATAACAGAAAATAAAGTTACCAGTCTGTTAGCTGTGTCCCTAATAGAAAAAAAAGTATGCACTCACTGATACAAAACTAACATCGAAGAGAGAGAAATTGCTTCAACAAATCCCTTATGAATGCAAACATTTCACTGAAGTGGTTAATATCTTATGTCAAGAAATATCTCACTCAAGTACCTAAAAGCCTTACGCCAATAAACACGTACATTCAATAACCAGGTAAAACCGATCATCAATGGGTATCCCGTTGTGAAAATAATAGTTTGTGAAATCAATTAAGCTGCACAAATCCTATAATGGTTTCATATGACCAGGCACTCTCAAGTACCTCTCAAGTTTTATTTAAACTACAGGTTTACTTTGGACAGTTTCTTAATTTTGCCAATCTCGTAAATGTTTAGTCATTTCCTTTTGCACAAGCTTGCCTGTTCACAGTCCCAAAACCTATGCCCTAGGTTACCTCATCTCCGCCTTAAGTGCACTCGGTCCAAATCCAAAGGGATCCCTCCAAAAGGAGAGAAATATAAAACATCTGTCTAGCTTCAGTTCCCATCAGATCCCCTCACCTCCATAAACTATCTGCGCATCATGCATGCCAGCCTAAGATAACTGGGTGCCCTATTCCCATTGCTCATGGCCCCTTATAACCCAATGCCAACTTAGTATCTACTTCCAACTCTTTCACCTATCATACTAATTTATTACGTATTCAGGACCAGCACAGCTTTAGCAATACTTCGGCTCATTATAATTCAGGCCGCATCTTGACTGGCACCTTCTATGACACCTTTAACGTTTATTTCTTCCACCACCACTAGAGCAGCAGCAGTGTGCACTACCTACAGAATGAACTGTAATAACTCACTCGGGCTGATCAGGCTTCCAGCCTTCCAAGCCTGTAACCTTTACCACCTACAAGGACAAGGACAAGGATGGCATGTTGAGGTTGTACAGATCATTGGTGAGGCCTCATCTGGAGTACAGTGTCCAGTTCTGGTCGCCCTGTTACAGGAAGGGTATTATTAAGCTGGAGACGGCTCAGAAGAGATTTACCAGGATGTTGCCAGGAATGAAAGGTTTGAGTTATAAGGAGAGTCTGGATAGGCTGGGACTTTTTTCATTGAAGCATAGGAGGTTGAGCGGTTTATAGAGGTTTATAAAATCATGAGGGATATAGATAAGGTGAATGGCAGGTGTCTTTTTCCTAGGATGGGGGATTTCAAAACTATGGGGCATATTTTAAGGTGAGAGGAGAAAGACTTTTAAAAAAAGGGGTAGTTTTTTTTAACACAGAGAGTGGTTCGTGTGTAGAGTGGACTTTCTGAGGAAGTGGTGGAAGTGGGTACAGTTGCAATGTTTAAAAGACATTTGGATAGGTACATGAATGAGAAACATTTGAAGGCTTATGGGTCAAGCACAGGCAGGTGGGACTAGTTTAGTTTGGGATTATGGTCAGTATGGACTGGTTGGACTGAATGTTCTGTTTCGGTGGTGTATGACTCTATAACTCCATATGGATGAACCATCACCTGCAGATTCCCTTCCAAGCCAGGCAATATTCTGAGTTGGAACTGCATTGCTGTTCTTCATTGTCACTGAGTTAAAACCACAAAACTCCATTCCAAGCAGTACTGTGGGCATCTTTCACCCCAAGGACAGGGGGCGGTTGCTCAAGAAGACAGATCATCACCAGCTTCTGAAGGGTAACTAATGATGAATAATAGATGCTAGCCTAGACAGCAATGCCCATTTCCTATGAATGAATTAAAAGACAAAATCATGAAAAAAGCATAATTCCATCGCTTACATTTCTGTATTGCATGCACACTCTATTGAGAAAAGTACTCATTCTTAAATTCAAATTAGAGACTCATTGACATTCTTGATGGCATTGACGAATTGGACAAATTTGTACAATTATTTAGAATCATTTCCAGAGTTATCAATCTTAAAGGGCACTTGAACCCCCCATCCACCCACAAAATATCCTTGATCCTCATACCCAAAGGAATACTGGATGCACCCTCAAACCCCATCCCCCAGCCCCATCAAACCATCCCTTGAGCCCATTGTTTTGGGAACATGTCAAACCAATACCATACCTCTGTTCTCTCTTGCAAGCAAAAAGAAGTACCAGATAGCTAACCTCTTTTCTGTTCTAATCTCCACATTTCAATTTTGAGAACACAAAGGACTCCAAAACTCTCATTTCTGGGGAGACAGTTGGTCAATTAAATGAGTAGACATCTCTGGGAAATACACATGCATGAAGCACAGCTTATCACAAAACCCCTGCCCCAACTCTGGTCCCACAGCCCACCTTCTGCAAAAAAAAGTTCATGGATAGGACTTGTAATTCTCAATGTCTTCTGACTTTTTCACTATGGTGGTTCACTGTGGTTCTCTATCCTGGCAAAAACATCGAGAACTTTATAACACATGCTAGCATGTCTCTATCACATGTTCCCCCTGTTTATGTCTGTCTCTCTGGCTGTCCATGTCATGTTAACTCCCTAGGTGATGGTCCAGTGGTATTTCACTGGGCTGATAATCCAGAGACCAAGATTATGTTCTGGTAACCCAGGTTTAAATCTGCTACGGTGAGGTTTGGATTAGAATTCAATAAAAAAAAGTCTGGAATTGAGAGACTAATGATGAACATGAATCCATGTCGATTGTTGGAAGAAAACCTGTCTTGTTCACTAATGTGCTTAAGGGAAGGAAACTGCCATCCTTACCTGGTCTGACATACATGTGACTCCAGACCCACAGCAATGTGGTTGACTCTTAACTGCCCTCTGGGCAATTAGGGGTGAGAAATGCTGCCTAACCAGTGATGCCCTCATCCTGTGAACGAACGAAGAGAAAAATAATCACACTTGCCTCTGTTTCTATTGGTCTTTCTGGCTGTTTATGCCACATTAATTCCCTGTTTATATCAGTATCTCAGGCTCTTTATATCACAATGATCCTTACTTTATATTGCATCCTGTTTATTTCAGACACTGTCTCTGTTTATTTCAGGAAAAAGCCTGTTTTTCGGCTTCGGCCTTTTTAGAACTCTATTTATTCCCTACTGATACTGACTAGAACATAGAACATAGAACTTTATAGCACAGTACAGGCCCTTCGGCCTTTGATGTTGTGCTGACCTCACATGCCAATCTGAAGCCATATAACCTACACTATTCCATGTACAGCTATATGCTACTACTGGTATACATGGTAATTAGAGATATACCGGGCTTTAACCATACTGTTGGGTGTCCAAAGAGGATTGTGTACATGTGTTTCTGTCTTCAAATCTGACTCTGCCACAATGCACTACTTACGTCCAGTGGAGAGCTGCTCTGTGACATCATCACAAAGTTGCACCAGGGCCCCAAAGCTGTAACATAGCTATTATATTACCTTCCTCTTTATATAGCACTCCTTTTTGTATCTCACATACACCAATTCTTTTTTTATGACACCACTTGTTTATATAGCTTTCCCTCAGTTTAAATCACACCTCTACAGTTATATATATCAAATTCCTGTTTGTATCAGGCTCCCTCACTATTTATACTTGCTGCCTGTTCTCTCCATACCGCCTCCCTGTAAACAATATATCTAGTCCATTTTCATGTTATATGCTTCCCTGTTAGCATCTTATCCTTTCCCCCTTCGTATTGCACCCCCTTTCTGTTTATATCATGCTGACTCGTTGTTTATACCTTATTGCCAACCAGGATATATTACATTTGCTGCCACTTAATGAACAAGTCTCGTTGTGCTTTGGTCAAAATGACCGTCTAATCATACCACATCCTTCCTTAGTACTGCATCAAATTCTCCCCCTACATATATTTCATAACTTCCTGTATATATCATGTACCTGCCCTGTTTATATGGAACTCCTTTTTGCTTATGAACCCCCCCCCCCCACCCCATACTGTCCTTTCCCTATTTATATCCCTCTCATCACTCTCTGTCTTGGACATATTCAGTGAATGAAATTACACAGCCCTCTTGTGTAGAGAATTTAAAAGAAGCATACCCTCTCAATGAAGAAGCCTCTCCTCATTTCAATCTTAAATTGCCTTACTTATTCAGAGATTATCCCCTGGTTTTAGAGCCTGCACCCCTGTAAACATCTTATAAGTTTCAAGGAGGTCACCTGTCATCCTTCAAAACATTTGGGCATACAAACCCAATCTTCCCAATCTCTCCTAATATGACAACCTGGCCGCCCCAGAGATTAGAGATAGTATGAACTGCAGATGCTGGAGAATCTTAGGTAACAAGGTGTAGAGGTGGATGACACAGCAAGCCAAGCAGCATCAGAGGAGCAGGAAGGCTGATGTTTCGGGCCTAGACCCACCCCAGAGATTAGTCTGTTTCTTTATTCCTTGGGGGCAAGTATCTCCCTCTGTAAGGGGATTAAAACTGCGCACAATCCTCTGGGTGAGGTCTCACCAAGACTGACTGCAGTTGTATGCATATATATTTACTTGCATCTCCAAGCAATAAAGGCCCACATACCAATTACCTTCCTATTGGATGTATGGCAGCCTTTGGCAACACATGATCAAGGACACCCAGGTCCCTTCAGACATAACACTTCCCAATCTCACACTATGAAGAAACATCCTGTCTTTTCTTCACCAAAGTGGAAAAATTCACATTATTTGTATTATTTTTCATCTGACATGTGCTTTTCCAGCCTGGCTAAGTCTGCTTAAAGCCTCACTGTACCTTACTGTCAACTTACATTCCCACAGCGTTCTGTGTCATCAACAAATTTGGAAGTATTATAATTGTTTGCCGCATTCAAGTTTTGATGTCGACTGAACAGTCGTGGATCTAGAACTGACACTTGCGAGCCCCAACTAACAAAAGCCTGCTATCCTGAGTCTAATCCATTTATTCTACCCTCTGCTTTCTACTTGTTGATGAACAAGTATATTTCCCCCAATTAAATCCACTCTCATTTCATTTACTGATCTTCTTATCAAAAGCCTTCTGAAAATCATCTCTGTTTACATCATGTCCACTCCTTATGATATCATATCCCCTCCCTTTGTATATCATTCCCTCCTGTTTGGATGACATACGTCACTGTTGTTAACACACTATCTCTGTCTTTTCCATCCTCTTCCACAGTTAATATCATAATCCACTCCTGCTCACACTGCATGCCCTCCCTGTTTATATCACATCCTTTTCCTTTCATGTTATACCTGTATATAACATATTGCATCCCATTATACATCACAAGTTGTTGCTTTTAATATCACACAGCCTGTCTTTATATATTCCCGTACCACTGTTAGATTTCATAACTGATTTTTAGGTGCGTTACGTTCCATTCCTGTCTATATCTATCTCCTAACCTGTTTATATCATGCCCTTTCTCTTTTTGTATTGTATTGTTATTGGCTATAAATATGATTTACCTGTTTATACCATATCTATTTCCTGTAGATATCACACTCCCATCTTACATATATCAAACTTGCTTACATCACATTCCCTTCCTGTAAATATTATAGTTCCACCCTTTTATATCACTCCTCCTCCCTGCATTTTCACTCTCACTCATTGTATATCACAATCACTCCCTCTTAATATCTAACCATAAGAGATAGCAAGAACTGCAGGTGCTGGAATCAGAGGGAACACAGCAGGTCAGGCAGCATCAGAGAAGCAGGAAAGTTGATGTTTTGGATCGGGACCCTTCTTCAGAAACTTTCGTGTTCCTCTGAAGCTGCCTGGCCTGCTGTGCTCCTCCAGCACCGTGCTGTGTTGTCGCTAAGTATCTAACTTTTCCAGTTTCTGACCTCTTTTCCCCCTCTGTATATGATAGATTCACACCGTTTGTATGAAATCTCTTCCTTGAAAGTATTACCAGGATGTTTTTATCAGGATGTTGCCTGGAATGGAGGGAAGGTCTTACAACGAAAGGTTGAGAGAGCTAGGACTTTTCTCTTTAGAACGACAAAGGATGAGAGGTGACTTGGCAGAAATGTACGAAATGATAGGAGGTATAGATAGAGTGGACAGCCAGAGAGTTTTTCCTAGGGTGGAGGTAGCTATTACAAGGGCCATAGTTTTAAAGTGAGTGGAGGTAGATATAGGGGAGATGTCAGAGGTAGGTTCTTTACTCAGAGAGTTGTAGCTTCATGGAATGCATTGCCAGAGAGGGTAGTGGAGTTGGCCTCATTAGGAGCATTTAAGCGGCTATTAGATAGGCATATGGATGATGGTATAAGGTAGGCGTGGAGGTTAGATAGACCTTAGGTTTAGGGTAAAAGTTCGGCACAACATCATGGGCCAAAGAGCCTGTACTGGGCTGGACTGTACTATGTTCTATTACACCCTGCTGTATATATTGCACTGCCCCCTGTTTATACCACACACCTACCTTTATAAGTCACAAGTCCTTCCTATTCATATTACAATCCTTTCCTATTTATGTTACACCACATCTCTCAATACATCACATATATATCACCTCACTTTCGTGTATACTATCACAGTCCCTCCTTTTGTGCATTGCAACTCGCACCTTCTCCTTCATTCTGTCTCAGCCCATTCTCCAACATTTTTCATGCTTTATAAGCACTGAATGATGGGGGAGTGAAATGTCGGGGCTGGGTGGAATGAAGAGAGATTTTAAAATAAGGTTCTCACTCATGCAGCTGAATTTGCTTCAAGCCATAAGGGCAAACTCTCAGTTCTCAGCCTCTGGAAACACCTTCAGGGCTGTAGGTGGTGCTGTAGTGTTGATACATTGCTTGGGAAAAGTACAATCAGGCTTGTAAATATTTAATATATATACTATCCAGTCCAATGTAAAGAGGTGGGAAGTGGGTTCAGTTTGGGAGAATTTCTTACATTTGCAGATGGAGAGCTTGATTATTACTTCAAGTAGAAATATCTCAGATTGAAGTATATTTAAAGTTCCTTTCGCATCTGGTCCGTGTAGCTCATAGGAAATATTTTGAATGTAGAAAGACATGTCCTCACCCCCCACAACATGCTGCACTTGTATTGTTCTACAGTCTTGGAGATCCAGGTCTCCCAGTATCCCACTGAACTAACTTCCAGAATTAAAGCTATCTGTGGGCTGGTTGCCTCCCCATTGACTTCTTCAGGGCTTCAACCTTCTGCAATTGGTCAAAATAAAAATTGAGATGGGTCATTCTGGAAATTAGCTGCTTTAATGTCTGTGCTGTGGAAACATTTAGAAAAGGTAATACTGAAGGAAATTAACACTTTGACATGTGGTAACGAATAAGGCAGGGCCAGTGCGGACTTGTTACCTGTGAATCCAGTTTGATGATTTTGATTGAGGTCTTTGAATAGGGAACAAAGACAGTGGTTCCAATTCAGAATGCACTGCCTGGTAGGGAAGTGGATACAGATTCAAAACGTTATTGGATTAATGCTTGAGCAACAATCAAACATTGCAGGTTTTGAAAAAGAAAACACCCAAAGACTTGACAGGCTGAAACATCTTCTTCTGAACTGTATTGTTCTATAGTTCTGTGAACTCTCCAATACTCATTCCTGATCCCCAACGCTGTAGTATTTCTGAACTGTATTGTTCTATAGTTCTGTGAACTCTCCATACTCATTCCTGATCCCCAATGCTGTAGTATTTCTGAACTGTATTGTTCTATAGTTCTGTGAACTCTCCAATACTCATTCCTGATCCCCAACGCTGCAGTATTTCTGCCCCTTTGCAGTGTTCCCTGTCAAACTTATTTCACCTCACCAGCTGCCTTCCTGCTATCTAAAACCTGCCCAAATTCCTTCTAATGCTAACCCTATCACCCTGTTCTAACACTGATGGTCTTTGCTCCTTCTCCTTCGTGCCAACAAAAGGTACCTAAGGAGCAGCTTTGTCACGCAAAGGGTGGTGCATGTAGGAAATGAACTGCCGGAGGACGTGGTGGATGTTGGTACAATTACAACATTTAAAAGGCATCTGGTACATGAAAACAAAGGGTTTGAGGGATATGAGCCAACTGCTGGCAAATGGGACCAGATTAATTTAGAATATCGGGTTGGCATGGACAAGTTGGGCCAAAGGGTCTGTTTCCATGCTGTACAGCTCAAAGACTTTATCCCCTTGAGTGTACGCTAAAGTATACATGACCTGCACTTGAAGGTTATGATATAAACGTGAGCTGCATTTGCAGGACTGGATGAATGTTTCAAAATGATTTGATTATCTTTCATGATCAGTTATTGCTATGTACAGACCTTCCCTCAGGCATTCCAATAGCTGGAGACAGAGTCTATTATGGAGGATAGTGCACATGGTGTGGGAGGATGCCTATAATACAGTAAGAATCAAGGCCAATCTGCCTGTTCGGGTGGATTTAAACAATCCTTGGCACTGTTTCAAAGAGGGGCACGAGAATTCTCTAGCTAATATTTATCCCTCCGTCAACACCACAAAAATACAGATTATCTGCTCACTGATACATTGCTGTTTGTGAAATCTTGCTGTGCATCAGTAAACTACCCACATTTCTTACATTATAATGGTCATTATACTTCAAAAGGATGTCCTTGACTAAGATACACTTTGAGATGTCTGATGGCGATGAAAATATCAGGAAATGGGAGCTTTAATGAAAAAGGTGTGCATATTCTGTGGAAGGGGATAAAATGGGTGGGTAGGGTGTGTGTGATAGGGGAGGATGTACATGGGGTGGGGAAGGGGATTAAATGGATGGGTGGGATGTGTGATGGGGGAGGGTGTACATGACGTGATGAAAGAAATTGATTGAACCACAGCCCTTTTTTGCTTCGAGCTATTTTAAGCCCATTGGAATAATTGTGTATCATGTTAACTTACCTTTAGTTACGTATATAACTCTGGGACTGTGGTGAAATTACTTCAGTTTAATTATTAGCTGTTTCATTGCTGTGTGATGGAGGGTAGGGGAGCCAGTGAAAGTTCATGGTTGGAATCACAGTTTGTGCAGGTGAGAAAACAGAGGAATATGTGTCATCAGGATTACCAGCTATAGGATCCTCTTGGTGATAATTAGTGGGTAAATGTGTTTAGTGTGGTTCATAACTGTAATTGAATTCTTTCCTGGTCTCCTTGTTTTAGGAAGGATGTTATTGAACTTGAAAGGGTTCAGAAAGGATTTACACTTGATATTGTCCAGGCCAAACCCAGACACCTCATCAACAACATTCACTCCTCCACCATCAATGCACACTGGGAGCACTCTCTCCTCCACAGGCACTCACTAGCCAGCAGTGTGTACCATCTACAAGATGCACTGCAATAAATAACATTTCCATCTTCTATTCCCCTCCCCACTGCTGTTTCTAGGTTTATTCGTTGCTGATCACGTGAGCTCCACATTGTACGAATTGGCAGGATTATCCATCACAGAAGGAAGAAACAATTATATTGGATTGGTAAAAACTGTAGCTGCCTTCCTGTCAGAACCAGTGAGGAATGTTGAATCCCAGTTAGTCATTGATAGGCCTCCTCCTGGTTGTTCAGGGCTTGTTGTTGGCTGCAGTCCAGTAGCTGCTCGCAGTTGGAAGTGGTTGTCACTGATAGCTGTTTGGTCGACCAAACATTGCTGGGTCACACTGAATAATTCTGCTTGGTCTTTCTGGTCACAATATGGTCAATATGATTGTTTTTCTAGTATGCAGTTTTTAAGTGGATGTGTCTTTCAACATGTGAGACTGAGGTTAGAATGTATTAACCAAAGTTCCACGTGGAACTTGAGCTCGAGTGACCTCCTGTTGTACAAGGCAACAGGCAAGTTTTAAGGGTTCCTGAGACATCCCCAACAATTGGATAAAACTTCATAAAGCAAGACTGTGTAATTGTATTTATGTTTATCAGCAGAAAATAAAAGAAATTATTAATTGTGGGGGTTTTGTAATTATTACATTTGGGCTGATGAATATTTACTGATACAAAATCCATTCTCTCATCACCAGCTCTCTCCCATCCCCTCTCTATGACTGCTATCTGAGGCTGAACTGATGATTTTCCTTTCCATTTTTGACCCTGCGCTGGGTCATCGCGTCCATTTCCATCAGGAGGACTGCCAACTTTTGCTCCCTATGTGGCATGTCCTCCCCCCTCAGCTGCTGAAGCCCTCAGATTTGTCATGCTGTGAGTGTCCCTGGCTAGGCCAGCAATTCTCTTTCTGTCCATCCCTAGAAGCCTCTGAGAAGGTGGGGTGCCATCTTGAACCACTTGGTCCATTTGGCGCAGGGGTATCTACAATCCTGTCAGGAAGGGAGTTCCAGGATTTTGACACAACACCTCTGAATGAATGGTGATATGGTCAGGATGGTGAGTGCCTTTGAGTTGGTCTGTAGATGGTGCATCTGCTGTCCTTGTCCTTAATGATTGAGGTGAATGCGGGTTTGGAAGGTGCTGTCGATGGAGTCTTGGGGATTTGTCCCTTGTAGATGGCACACCCTGCTGCCAGTGGGCATCGATCAATGATGTAGAGAATGAATGTTAGAGGTGGTGGATGGGATCTCAATTAGTTGTCTGGTTTGTCCTGGATGATGTCAAGTGAGTGCTGTTGGAGTTGGAATGGATGACAGTGTCATGGTAATGTTGCTGCACTGATAATGCAGTGTCAAGTTAATGCTCTGGGGAACAATGTGGACTTCACAAACTTCAAAATCTCCCCTTCCCCCACTGCATCCCAAAACCAGCCAGTTCTTCCCCTCCCCCCACTGCATCACTAAACCAGCCCAGCTCGTCCCCTGCCCCCCCACCCGCATCCCAAAACCAGCCCAGCCTGTCTCTGCTTCCCTAACCTGTTCTTCCTCTCACCCATCCCTTCCTCCCACCTCAAGCCGCACCTCCATTTCTTACCTACCACCTCATCCCACCTCCTTGACCTGTCCATCTTCCCTGGACTGACCTATCCCCTCCCTACCTCCTCACCTATACTCTCCTCTCTACCCATCTTGTTTCTCTCCATCTTCGATCCGCCTCCCCCTCTCTCCCTATTTATTCCAGTTCCATCTCCCCATTCCCCTCTCTGATGAAGGGTCTAGGCCCAAAACGTCAGCTTTTGTGCTCCTGAGATACTGCTTGGTCTGCTGTGTTCATCCAGCTCCACACTTTGTTATAATGCTCTGGGGACATGGGATCAAAACCCCACTTGGCAGCTGCTAGAATTTGAGTTCAGTTGAAGAAACCAGGAACAAAAAGAATAGGAGAAATTATTGTGACCATGGCAACTGTCGTTGTTGTTAAAAATCCTCCTGTCCCACATGCAAGGAAGAAAACTTGCTGTTATACTTGTGTGGTACCGGTGGTAGTTGGCATGTGTGCGTATATATTAATTACATACTGATGGCTGTAAATATTTAATACTAGTTCATGCATTGGCATTAGTGTTGTAAAGAAGATGCGCCCCAAGGATGAGAAATAGAAACATAGAGAATGGGTACAAGAGGAGGCTATTCGGCCCTTTGACCCTGCTCCTCCATTTAATACGACCATAGCTGAGTACCCTGGATAATAAAATGTGAGGCTGGATGAACACAGCAGGCCCAGTAGCATCTCAGGAGCACAGAAGCTGACGTTTCGGGCCTAGACCCTTCATCAGAGAGGGGGATGGGGTGAGGGCTCTGGAATAAATAGGGAGAGAGGGGGAGGCGGACCGAAGATGGAGAGAAAAGAAGATAGGTGGAGAGGAGAGTATAGGTGGGGAGGTAGGGAGGGGATAGTTCAGTCCAGGGAAGACGGACAGGTCAAGGAGGTGGGATGAGGTTAGTAGGTAGGAGATGGAGGTGCGGCTTGGGGTGGGAGGAAGGGATGGGTGAGAGGAAGAACAGGTTAGGGAGGCAGAGACAGGTTGGACTGGTTTTGGGATGCAGTGGGTGGAGGGGAAGAGCTGGGCTGGTTGTGTGGTGCAGTGGGGGGAGGGAACGAACTGGGCTGGTTTTGGGATGCGGTGGGGGAAGGGGAGATTTTGAAGCTGGTGAAGTCCACATTGATACCATTGGGCTGCAGGGTTCCCAAGCGGAATATGAGTTGCTGTCCCTGCAACCTTCGGGTGGCATCATTGTGGCACTGTAGGAGGCCCATGATGGACATGGCATCTAAAGAATGGGAGGGGGAGTGGAAATGGTTTGCGACTGGGAGGTGTTCAAAATCTCCCCTTCCCCCACTGCATCCCAAAACCAGCCCAGTTCGTCCCCTCCCCCCACTGCACCACACAACCAGCCCAGCTCTTCCCCTCCACCCACTGCATCCCAAAACCAGTCCAACCTGTCTCTGCCTCCCTAACCTGTTCTTCCTCTCACCCATTCCTTCCTCCCACCCCAAGCCGCACCTCCATCTCCTACCTACTAACCTCATCCTACCTCCTTGACCTGTCCGTCTTCCCTGGACTGACCTATCCCCTCCCTACCTCCCCACCTGTACTCTCCTCTCCACCTATCTTCTTTTCTCTCCATCTTCGGTCCGCCTCGCCCTCTCTCCCTATTTGTTCCAGAATCCTCACCCCATCCCCCTCTCTGATGAAGGGTCTAGGCCCGAAACGTCAGCTTTTGTGCTCCTGAGGTGCTGCTGGGCCTGCTGTATTCATCCAGCCTCACATTTTATTATCTTGGATTTTCCAGCATCTGCAGTTCCCATTATCGCTGAGTACCCTGTTCCTGTTTTCGTCCCAAACCCTTTAGTCCAATAAACTATATCTAACTCCTTAAGTCCTATGAACTATATCTAACTCCTTCAGTCCTATAAACTTTATCTGCCTCCTTAAATCCAATAAAATATATCTAACTCCTTAAGTCCAATAAACTATATCGAACTCCTTAAGTCCTATGAAATACATCTAACTCCTTAAGTCCCCTGAACTATATCTAACTCCTTAAGTCCCATAAACTATGTCTATATCCTTCTTGAAAACATTCAATGTTTTGGCTTCAACTGCTTCCTGTGGCAGTGAATTCCATAGGCTCACTGCTCTCTGGGCGAAGAAATTTCCCCTCAATCAAATCTGTCATTTTATTTTTACAATATATTTGCATGTGCATGTCTGAAACATCAATCTGCCGTGTTAGGTACATGTTGCTCCCCTTTGTAGTGATGGACATTATTCAACTTTTAAGGGAGTGTGAGTGAGTGTGATGGCATGTCGATCAAAGCTGTTAAACCAGACAGTAACAGCCCGGCATGTTGTGTCTAAGGGGCTTGCCTGTTGACTGAAGCCTGTGAAGACTAATCCTGATGCCGAGGGCAGAATGGGATACCTGTTAGGTCAGGAAAAGGCGAAGGTTCCTCTTAGATCACAAAAGTATTGCTTGCAGAGCTTGGCAAATGAAGGAGCAGCATTGATGGGGGAATTTGCAACTGCGTTCGACCGAGCTAAGCAACGGCACATGGGAGAATTTGCAGGAAATAGCATGTTAGTATTCCCAGCAAATATGAAATCCTCAGAGCACTGAGCAAGCTTTCTCATTTTTCAACTCTTTAACCCTTTGGTCGCTGTCCGCCAGATTCAGGTTTTAACAGGGTAGAATTCAGAAATTAAAGATGCCCATTGTGATTTAGTTTCTTCAGAGAACTTCATTAGCTATTCGCATACACAAATGTGTTAACTGTGTCACATGAATTTCCAGTTTACAAAGCTATACTTCCACTTGTCATTATGAATTGCTGAATTATGAATTGTATTTAAAATAGAAATTCCATATGTAAACAAGTCACAGTGTAATTACATCATCCTGCCAGTGATGGGGCTGTAGCTCCTCATTTCTGCACCTGTGTTAAATAAAAGCTACACTTCAAATACCCTTACCTCTCCAACTCCCAAACTGCTGCTGGGTTTCGCTACTGAGCCTGAAGTTTATGCATTAAATATTACGCCTGAGCACACTCCTTGTCTGTGTTTTAGCATGTGTTTTGTGTCAACTTTCCTTGATTATAAAATCATAGATAGAATTAAATTGCACTTCTCATGACCTGACAATGTTCCAAAGCACTTTTCTGCTAATGAGGTGCATGGATGAAAAGCTGGAAACAGCAACGAGTGAATTTTGTAATACATCCCGGCAACATGCAGCGGGATGGTGTCCTGCTATTATCTCCCTCTCCCACAGAATGTCAAATTAGTCAATCAACACCAGCATGCTGAAACTGAGACCCCCAGTTCTGAATTTGAAAACCTTAGTTGAAAAGCAGCTTCGATCCCATTCCACTTACCTCCAATCCCTTGCTGATGTGGTCCAGCCTCATGCTTTGTTATGTCTGCGTTCTCCAGAGCCCCATTGCCTCCACTGATGAACCAACCTTGGAGTTGGACCCATCAACCTCCTCCTCTTCCTCCCGAGGCCTTGTGTCCCCCCACATCACCTGCTCCAAGTCCGCCCAGCCCAAGGATTATACTTGAGCTCCATTCTGAGCGTCGATTCCCATGCAAAATCCCACTGGAGTAGGATGCCAGTGAAATTTACTTGTCCCAGTGTCCCAAAATCCAGAGATGGATGTCGTGGCCACCAATCTGCACAGCGAGATGCCACAGACAGCGATGTGACCAGATGATGTCTTCACGGCTGCTCGTTCAGGGTTCAATATTGAATGAATGAATGATTTTATTGCCACATGTATTTGGCAAAATAGAGTGAAAATATTTTGTGAACATAATCTGGCACCATTATTGGGCAAGACTCTGCTAGCCTTCTTCGAAGTAGGGACCTCAGGCTCCTTCCCTCCTGCCTGAGCAATTATGGAGGGGAGCCTTCGCTTAACATTCCAGAAAACATCAAGAGTGTAAAAATCTGGAGTGGGATTCGAACCCCGGACCATCTCATAGCCTCTTGGCTGTTGCAGACCTGGGATTTATGCAGTGGGAATTAAGCCTGGTACCTTCCTGTTCAGTCCTACATGAAATCTTGTAAATATAACTTGGGCCATTGGGAAATATGTTGCTAAATCCTGCAATATTCTCCACAATGCTGAAGTGAATCCTTATCAATCAATTGTAATGTATCCCCTTCAATGATGAAGGGGATTATTCAAACAACTTTGAACCTTTGGCCAGTGGGATGACACTCGAACCCCCTTATAAGCTTGTGCTTGCTTTATCCTGTTGCTTGGGTGAGTTGAGACTTGCTGGCGGCCAGTGAAATGTCACTTAATCCCGCAGAATAAAAATGTTTAATTTGTCTGCCAAAACTCATTTTCCCTGGATCAAGAAGTGCAGTGCTAAACAGCGGCATGTAGAGATTGCGTTCCCAGGGTGTGACACGCAGCACACCAACAACAGATTCTGCAAGGCTGCTGCCAAGAGTTCGAAAAGAAAGAAGTATTTGAAGATTTAGTCACACCCTCGAGAAGAAGTTTGGAATCTGGTTAGATGAAGAGGCCATGAAGAAGCTGAACTTAATTGTTATCCCTGGAGCAGAGAAGGCCAAGAGAAGCTTTAATGGAGGTATTTTTTTGAACAAACTAAATAGTAATGGAGCTGTTTCCAGTGGCAGGCTGAGGACACATTTTAAGGCTGAAAAGATCCAGAGGGGGGATAGGAGATTTGTCTTTTGAGTGCTTTGCTGTGATTTGACCTGCCTGAAAGTATTATGGGAGGAAATACAACAACTTTCAAAGCAGAACTGGGTAGACACTTGAACTGGGCAACAGATCTATGAGGAAGCAGGGGAGTTGGATTAATTTGATGGCTGTATTGCTAGAGAGCCAGTATAGGCATGGATGGACTGAACAGGCGCCCTTCTACACTGCACACTGCATTTCCAGGAAATGTGTGAGGGCTTCTGCATTTCAGCTTGGGGGAAAAGTGTGTTTTCCATGAATTAGTCACTGACATTTGTGTCACTTGATTCCGACCAAGTTCTTACTGGAATGGAGTTGCTGAGGATCCATGATTAGAAGCAGGGTCGATGATGCAGTGATGGGCGTTAGTCTCCGATCTAACCATGAAAGAAAGACCAAGTGTAGAAATACCTCATTCATTTAATTAACTTATGCCTCCGGCAAGATTCATACTGGTCAAGGAATCTTTTTTCGTGAATGCCAACTGTGACCAAATCTATTCATGGAGTTTTATTTTTCTTTATTCATTCATGGGATGTACTTATTGCCCATCCTTAATTACCCAGAGGGCAGTTAAGAGTCAACCACATTGCTGTGGGTCTGGAGTCACATGTAGGCCAAACCAGGTAAGGATGGCAGTTTCCGTCCCTAAAGGACCTTAGTGAACCTGGTCGACTTTTCCGACAACCAACAATGGATTTGTGTTCATCATTAGACACTTAATTCTGGATATTTATTGTATTCAAATTCCATCATCTGTCATGGCGTGATTGAAATCCAGATCCCCAGGACATTGTCTGCGTCTCTGGATTAACCGACCAACGACAATGCCAGTAGGCCATCACCTCCCCCCATGTTCCAGCCATTAATTGACCATCACATCAATTGTGGTGCACTGGTCTTCCTGTGCTGATTGGAAAGCAAAAGGACTCACTACCCAATTAGAAGGTGTTTGTCAAGTTCAACGTTTCTTCCATCCCCCCCACCTCATTTTCAATATTTTTATAGCTAGTGTAAAGAAATATGGAAAGGAAATGACAAAAAGGACGATCCTGCGATTTATTTGTCTAGAACTGCACGCAGCAGACCTGAAAAATGTGTCTTCAACCCAGGAAAAACCTCGGCCTCCCGCCCAGTGATGTTGCCCGTGGTTGGTTGGGGTTTTCCAGCGTGTTTGTTGCTTGAAGGTTGAGAATGTCGTTGTCGCCACCTCTGGGACGAGTTGTGAAGCACAGGCATTGTGGTCGGACTCTTGCTCAGGGAGGCTACAAGGCCACCTCTGGAGAACTGAAGAACAGCAGGCATTACTCTTCCGGGGTACAGAAAGCACCCGCGTTCCGTCAGCCTTTCATGAACTCAGAGCCTTCTCCGCTGAAGTATTCCACGGGCAATTAAATACTTTCGTAACGCAGTCGCTGCTGAAATGTAGGGAACGTGACAAACCACTTAAAGCACCAGCAAGTTCCAACAAAGAAAATGGGAAATAGACCCATCCCAATGATCTCGGTGGAGGTTGTGATGTTGGTTCACCTGTCGATTGTGTCATGGGATCTCTTACAGTGAGAGAAAAAAAATGGGGAACTGAGCAGATCATTCATTTCCTCTAGCGCCGTTCAGGTTAACCTGCAGTTCTCCACCCCTCTTATCGTCAAACGGAGAAGTGTTATCCAGCCCAGTTCCGAACATTTGAAACTGCCTTCTGGGGAGAAAGACTTATGATCCCATCCAATTCCTTCTTCATTTGAAAGATCTTAGTTAGATCCCCTTCAACAGAGTTCATTCCTTTATTCATTCACAGGATGAGGGTGTCTCTGGCTCGGCAGCATTTATTGCCCAATTCCACGTCAACCACATTGCTGTAGGCCTGCAGTCACACGTAGGCCAGACCAGATAGGGATGGCAGTTTCCTTCCCTAAGGGAACATTAGAGAACCAGATGGGTTTCCCCCCAACCATTGGCAACGGATTCGTCATTATCATCCTCATTATATCCTTAACTCCAGACACTTATTGAATTCAAATGCCCCCATCTGCCATGGCGGGATTTGAACCCAGGAGCTTAGAATGTGATCTGGGTCTCTGGAATAACAGTCTAGCAATAATCCCACTAGGTCATTGCCTCCATTCAAGCTCATTCTCATGACTAAACTGGTTTTTACTTTCTGGTATTATTCTGGTGTAACTGGCTTTCTGAAGCATAGAGCACAGAGCACTGCAGATTGGTGTTTGACCAGAGTTCTGTGTCACTCCTGTACTTTCCATTCAAGCCCTTTAAATCACAGGTTGATATTCCAGCCACTGTTTTTGTTCCTGTCTATCAGCTTTTTATGATTTGGCCACATCAACACTCTTTGCTTTTGTACAGCTCCTAGACTCTTCTCGTTAGGAGAACATTCCTGGATGACAGTTCCCCACTTTGAAGTCCATCTACACCATTTTGCTCCTTTGTTTTGTCTGTAACTCTTTGGAACATCCTCCCTTGCTTCCAACTAAACAACCTGCTGGCATAGTGCCACCTAGCAGGCAGATAGATCCTTGGCTTGATATCCCTCCTGGATGATGGCATCGCAGGCAGAGCAGCACTCGCTCAGTACCGCACTGCAATATCAGCCTGGGCTATGTGCTTAAATGTCCAAGCTAAGACTTGAACCGGTGATTCCTGGGAGTGATACCATTGCCAACTTGGTCTTGGTTTATATTGGTCCCACCCCATCTTCTCCACAAGGGTATAATTTAGGACATAGAACATAGCACATAAAATAGTACAGCACAATACAGGCCCTTTGGCCCACGATATTGTGCTGAACCTTCATCCTAAACCTAAGGTCTATCTAACCTCCACCCCTACCTTATACTATCATCCTATCTATTATGCTTTTCTAATAGCTGCTTGAATGCCCCTAATGATGCCCACTCCACTATCCTCTCTGGCAATGCATTCCACGCACCGACCACTCTCTGAGTAAAGAACCTACCTCTGATGTCTCCCCTATATCTACCTCCACTCACTTTAAAACTATGCCCCCTCGTAATAGCTACCTCCACCCTAAGAAAAAGTCTCTGACTATTTGCTCAATCTATACCTCTGACCATTTTGTACCTCATGCTATCATTCCTTTAATTGAAGCCAATTGTATCAAGCCTGTGCCCTGATGGACAAAGTCAGCACTGCTCAGAGACAAGACCTACAAGAGCAGCTTTGGGCCTTGGCAGATTCAATCATTTCTCCCTGTCATGTGAGTTGGTGTGCCAGCAAAACAGTGATTAGGCAGTGGCTTCCTCACAGAGATCAGCTTGTAGTTATTTCCAATTCTGTCCAACTGGTCACACGGAATATATCAGGACCTGGTGTGAGAATTAACATTTGTAGTCCTCTTGCTCCTGTCTCTGACCTGCACTGATTTTATCAATCATTAGTGACTGGGGGCACAGGCTCAACCAAACTTGCATCCTCGTTTCTTTCAATGAAGGTGAGGTATTTCTTTAAATGGTTAATCGATGTGAGATACAGTTATGGTAGCACTATGCAGGAGGTAATGTTCATCTTTTCAGTTGTTCGTTCACAGGATGTGGGTGTCACTAACTTGGCCCATCCCTAATGACCCTTGAGAAGGAGGGCATGACCATTATGGAACCTGCCAAATATCGACCTGGAAACTGAAGGTGAAAATGTCCTAAAATTTCACAAAAATAGATCTTCTCCAATGCCAGAGACGAGATGTTTCTACAGAATATATTCATTCATCAAACTTTCAGTCTCTGTGCAGTGCTTGTGTTGAACAGTAGCAGTGAAAGGGAATAGTGCTGATGTTGTGGCTCTTGGTGTGTGATGCCTGATTGTCTTCAAGTGATAGAGTGTAAAGGAGGGATGTGGGAGGAGGTAGTGGTGTGTGGCAGGTACTGAGAAATTAACAATTAATAATGTGCTAAACCAGGCTTTGTGGTGGTAGTGGAGGTGGGGGATGGGGGGTGGGGTGGTGGTGGTCAGAACGCAAAGGAGGTAAATCCTGTTAAACCAGCCAACAGCGCTTAAAGAGCACAACAGGTTCATTCAAGCAATTAACAAGTGGACAAGCACATTGCCTTAGTGTGAGAGTTAGCACAGGAACACATTGACGCCATAGCAGTGGGAGGTATGGAATCGCTGGCAGCATAGACAGGAAGAGAGAGCAGGCCAAACGTCTCCTATATGATACAAGTTCTATCTGTTGGGAATGGCAAGCGGGCAGTTGGATTGTGCAAAGTTCAACACTGCAAACAGCAGTGAGATGGTAGGACCATCAGCCCTTACAGTCAGGAGGGTCTGGGCAAGTTGAAGCCCTCCCTTTTCTGAACTGAAGAGAGCCATTGCTTCATCAAGAGGGTTGGCAAGTGTCCAGCATCAATTGAATGCCTGATTCCATGTATGACCCTGACACATACACACATTCATATACTCTATGGTCTCCCAACCTTTCAAGGGAATGATGTCAGTTCCTGAGACATGGCTTAAACTTGGATAAGATACCCAGAAATGTCAGAGCCCTCAAAGTACAGCCAAAGACTCCAGTCTTGTTAGAGTAACGTAGTGGTGAAATCTGTGCCTCATTGAAGAAACATCTGATCTGTGCGTGTCTTGTGGAATGGTTATAATATGTACGTTGCTTAGTACCAGCAGCATCAACTCCATTTTACATATTGCCTAAAATGTCACAGAAGGTTTCAAGGCAATCCAAAGACACTCCATTAGACAAAATTTGACCTTGAGCCACATTACATGATACTGCGGCAAGTAACTAAAAGCTTTAGTCAAAGACCCTCTCAGTTAAGGAAAAGCTTGAAAAAAGGTTCGAGAGGGTGGGAGCTCAAGTTAGGGAACTGAAGTCAGAATTGGCTCCTTCCACACCCTGCCACACTTTCCAAGCTCAGATGCTGTCACAGACCTCTGCACATTCTATGCACATGAATCAGGAGTCCAGGCAATAGCAAGTATTAACCATTTTGGTTCTGATCTACCTGTGCGGGGTCTGGGGATGGGGGTGAAAGGGCAGCGTAGGGGAATGGTCCCTGCGTTACAATCAGGATGAGAGGTATTCTGTCCAATATGTTCCTTTAATTTTACTCAATGAAGTGAGGATCAACTTATTGTTTCTTTCTCAGAACTGCTATACAGGCACAATGTGATAATTTAACCCAGCACCTTCCGAGTCTGGACTGCCTGGTGCTGTATGGAAGAGCCAATACTTGGCCTTTCTTGCTTATTACTTTGTGGGTTTTATAGTGTGCCTGCATCTCTCAGAATGCTTAGCAGTGCCGACCAGGAGACTGTTGCTATAGTTACACCTAATGCATTCTGCAGATGAAAGTAAGCACCCTTCCAGTTTTGGATTTTCTCCACAATGCCGATGGTTAAAGGTGAGAAGTACCTTTTAAAGGTAATTTTCTCAGGTTGATGGAGTGAAATAATCTGTAATATTATTATTGATGGTACCAGTTTATTCAATGCATTATGTGAACAGGTTTCAATAAGCACATTTTATATTTCAAATGCCTTGTGTCAATACAAAGGACATTGAGGTAAAAAGTGTAAATTTTGCTCTACTGCTGCACTGCTGCCATCAAACGCTCCCAGGACAGGGACAGCACGGGGTTACTTTTCATTAACTCACTTTTCATTAGTCCATCATGTGTTTACACTTCTACAGGATTTCTTTTTCTCTTTATTCATGATGAGGGTGTCGCTGGCTATGCAGCATTTATTGCCCATCCCTGGAGGGCAGTTAAGAATTCACCACATTACTGTGAGTCGGGAGTCACATGTAGGCCAGACCGGGTAAGGGTGGCACTTTACTTCCCTAAAGGATATTAGTGAACCAGATGGGTTTTCTTCTAAGAATCGGCAATGGATTCACAGTCGTCACTAGATTCTTAATTCCAGATATTTATTGAATTCAAAATCCACCATCTGCCATGGAAGGATTCAAACCCACGTCCCTAGAATGTTACAAGAGAAGTTTCTGGAAAAGCTCAGCAGGTCCGGCAGCATCTGTGAATGACAAAACAGAATTAACGTTTCGGGTCCGGTGACCCTTCCCCAGAAACAAACCTGAAATGTTAACTCTGAATTTCTTCTTCGCAGATGTTGCCAGACCTGCTGAGCTTTTCCAGCAACTTCTGCTTTTTGTTCCTGATTCACGGCATCCGCAGTTCTTTCGGTTTCCCCAAAACATTATCTGGGTCTCTGGATTAACAATCCAGCGATAATACCACTGGGCCATTGACTCCCATTGTGGTGGTCGCTAAGAGTCATAGAGCTGTACGGCACAGAAACAGACCCTTTGGTCCAACCAGTCCACGTTGGCCAAATATCCTAGACAAATCTAGTACCATTTGCCAGTATTGGCCCATACCCCTCTAAACCCTTCCTATTCATATACCCACCCAGATGCCTTTTAAATGTTGTAATTGCACAGGCCTCCACCACTTCCTCTGGCAGCTCATTCTATACACGCACCACCCTCTGCATGAAAAAGCTGCCTGTTAGGTCCCTTTTAAATCTTTCCCCTCTCACCTTAAACCTATGCCCCTCTAGTTTTGGACTCTCCAGCCTGGGGCAAAAGACCTTTGGACTTACCCTATCCATGCCCCTCATGATTTTATCTGGCAATTGTTCACATTTAACTGTGGTTGGGACTGCACTGAAATGCACCCATGAAAGATAACTATTTCTGCAGTAGCTGATCCCCAGCAAGTCATATCCCTGCAAGGCAGGAGAAAGTGGAGATAACACAATGCTGAAAGCCTGGCTGTGCATAACATTTATAAAGCAGAAGACTGTAGGGGATTGATGAACATCGACCTTTGAAGATCAGATGTGCTCAGTCAGTTGTAGGAATGCAATCATCTTGAAGTGCTCTCTCTGTTTAGCTAGTTGTCATTGCAAGGTTGGAGTGCTTCAGTATAGTTTACCCTTAAGATTAAATGCTATTCGAGTGGATTACACGAACATTCAGTGGTTTAAATATGTGAAAGTGTGAAAGATACAAAGAAACAACTAGGCTGCAGCAGCCTGTTCTCTCCCTCAGTTGTGAGACACTCTTGAAGGCTTTAGAGCCCTGGTCCCAGGAGGTCTGGACTTCTAACAACAATTACTTCCATTTTTTTCATCTTGAGGTAAAAAGAAACTATTGGTGTTGCACAAAGTGGAGGACTGGAAAGCTTAGATTATTCAAGAGGAAGGGGCCTCTCGATGCAACTTGTTTTCAAGTGAGATCAAGTTGCAACATAGAGAAAATGTGTCAGAGTCTAGCATTCTGGGAGGGTGTACAAAGCTTCAGTCTGTCTCTAACCCTGTGCTGTTCCTGTCCTAGGAGTGTTTGATTGGGACAATGTAAAGGGAACTTAATTCTATGTCTAACTCTATGCTGTATCTGTCCTAGGGGTGTTTGATCAGGACGGTGTAGAGGGAGTTTAAGTCTGTATTTAAACCTATCCTATCCCTGTTCTGGGATTGTTTTGGACAGCGTAGAGAAAGCTTTACTCTGTCTTTAACTCTGTGCTGTCCCTGTCCTGGAATTGCTTGATGGAGACAATGTAAAGGAATCCTTACTCTGCATCTAACCCAGTGCTGTCCCTGTCCTGGGAGTGTTTGACGGGGGACAATGTCAATGGAGTTTTACTCTGCGCCTAACCATGTGTGGTTCCTGTCAGAGGAGAGTTTGATTGGGATAATGTAGAGGAAGCTTTACTCTGTATCTAACCCCGTGCTGTCCCTGGCCTGGGAGTGTTTGATGGGGGACAGTATAGAGGGAGCTTTACTCTGTATCTACCCCTTGCTGCCCCTGTCTCCCCCCACTCCCGGTCATTGGGGTGTTGACACTAACACTGAGTAATAAGAGCGCCACTATTCCTTACACCCATTAAGAAATTTTGCAAATTTTCTATCCTTGATCACAATTCCTTTAATGACAACCCAGGCAGGGTTTTAAAATAGGAGTACAACTACAAATAGATGCATGCCAAAAATACTTTGAATTGACAAAAATAATGAAAGGCAACATTGTGGGATGGACAGGGAGATAGATGTGAGGCCATTATCCAGATCGGCCAGGATCCTATCAAGTGCCAGGATAAGGACTGCAAGGACTGAATGCCCATTAATCCAGCTCCTAAATCCGACCTTGTCCTGTCCCTATGGGACTCGCTGCAATTTTAGTCACAGGTGGCAGAACTTTGAACAGTCTCCAGTTTATGGAGGGCAGCATGTGGTGAGCAGCTGGGAGTGCTGATTTCAGCTAGTAGAAGTGTGAGTGGGTGGCTCAGCCGCAGATGAGCTGAGGCAAGGGTGAAAGCTGAGAGATGTGTGGACAAGGACATAACAGGCGTTAGGGCTGGACACAAGTATGAGGCTGGAAAGCCCATCTCAGTGTCAAATGTGCCGCATCTTGGATGTGGGGTAGAGTCTGTGGTTAGCAAATGGAGTTGGGAGCCAATGGCTTGAGTCTTCCCAAAATTCTGCCCATCCAGTGCTGGATCTCTGATAGTTTAGCAACAGTGGAGGAGTCAGCAGACGTGGTGACAGGGTGGAGTTCAGGAGATCTGCTTGTGTCACTGTCACGTCATATGGTTGTATGTGAATATATTCCATTTTAAAAATAAAGGAGGAACAAAGCAAATGGACCATTTACTTTGGGACAAAATGGCGACCAAGGGTTGGGTGACACATTCTTTGACTTCTACACAAAGAATAAACTCATGTCTGAGTATGCTTCTGCAAATTTCTTAAAATATAAGTGGGAGTGGGTGGGTCACCCTTGGTCAAACAGAACCACCAAGCCAAAAAGAAATTCGTAGAACTTACACCTTTGAAACAAACCACCGAGCTCAAAGTCTAGACTTGCTGACTCTGAGTTTGAAACTAAAGATAAAGAATTGAAATGTCAGAAGTTAGATGCAGGGATGAAAGTCTGCCATCAATTCTCCACTGTATAGCAAAGGTGTCTAATCTCAAAACATTCTGGGTATCAATAACAGTATTGACCACAGGATCAAAACTTGTTGCGGTTGATGTATCTTATTACTCTGAGAGCCAGTGGGGAACTAGGTTTCCTCTGGAGCAACAGGATAAGAGGGATAAAGTCCACTAACCAAAGGAACCATAGAATTGTTCTTCAATAACCAGTCAAGTCAGCTCAACCTCCAAGTAACTCATTGCCACCTGAAAAGCTTCAGCTCCATGGAAACTTGGCCATACTTCATCTGGAAATCCTGAGACTTCCAGTGTTTATATTTTTCCAAAGATCCACCATGTGCACCTTAAATGATGCAATCTTAATGTGAAACAAAATCAGAAGTTAACATTTTGGGCCCAGTGACCCTTCCTCAGAACAGTTATGGCTGATTTCCAGCATCCGCAGTTTCTTTTTAATTCAATCTTAATGTAATTTGTTTTGTTAATAATCTGGCTGCAAGCTTTGTTCTCTGGAATCTGTGTTTATTTGTTTGTGTGTGTGTGTGTCTGAAGGAGGGAGAACATATATTTATATTCCAGGGCATTGTATGTTTGACTTTTCTTCTGACTTGAACAATTACCCGAAAGCCTATTTTGACTTAATTACTGACAGTCACAACTCCGAAGAGATGAAAGGTTTCTCTAAGTGCGCATTATATTGCCAATGCCCGCGCAAAACAAAAAGAGATAGGATTTCCCACCTTCCTTTTCTCATCTACAACACTTGACACAGGGCATTATCACTCAACATGCTTTCAGGACTCCACTTTTGGCTGTATGACAACACTGTGGTGTTAAGAGGTGTATTTTGTCCTTTTGTTTTTGAAGAGAGCTTTTAAGGCAGAGGTCCCGAGCCGTCAATTGAAAGCCCATAACATAAACAGCTTTTGAGGCCTTGGGGTTACTTTTTGAAGCAAAATACTCACTTTATTCATAAGCTAAAGTTAAAGTACAACAGAAGAGAGAAGAAATTGGAATAACAACTCAATTGGAAAGCTTAACAGAATAATAGATTATTTTACTACTAAACAGTAACTGTTTCAATATAGTAACATCTCATAAATACATCCTTGGCCAAAGGCAAGTTCAGAAAACTAGATTGTTTCACAGGCAATGCTCTAGTCCATTAGGAAAAATATCAAGAGAAATCTCTGAGACAGAGAAAGATGAGCAGGGAGAGATGTACTACAGCAACTGCCGCTGAAAAACTAAAACTTAAACTCCTGGTTCTGTTGGAGCTTGACCCCACCCATTCAGTCTGCTTCTATTGTTCCAACTTTAGGAAAAAACCCAAGACCCCAAAAGCTGTTTACTTTATGGGCTTTCAATAGACAGCTCGGTACATCTGCCTTAAAACTTCTCTTCAAAGAAAAAGGACAAAGTACACCTCTTAAAGCCAAAGTATCATTGCAGCTGTGATCATAGATCTGTGTCAAAATTCGGGTGTTCCTTCCCTAAGGGCTTTGTGGGTTAACCTACAGTACGTGGCCTGCAGGTGCCACCATCTTCTCAAGGGCAATGAGGGATGGGCAAGAAATGCAGCGATGCCCATGTTCTATGAGTAAATAAAAAACGTCAAATCCAGCAGTTGTAGCTACTCAAGTATTGAGAGATGCACTCCAAATAATATGCTTTGTTTGCACAGTCTCATGGGAATATTAAGTTGTGCCTAAATCCTTTACCATTTGTTCTGAATTATTGCAACTTAAAAAAATTGTTTATTTACATGGAATTGCAAAGAATTGGCACTGTGTATCCTTCATGTGGACAACGGTTCTCATCTTACATTCCCACTGTTTGCAACAACTCTTTCGTTCAACTTCCTACCTAGCCCATTGAGTCTTCTACCAGGACTTGAGCACCAAGGTCATGGCTGAGTCTCCAGTGCAGTACTGAGGGAGTTGCTGTACATTTGGAGGTGCTGTCTATCAGGTTGGACATCAAACCCTGCCCTACCTATTTGCTCAGCTCGATATACAACATGACAAGACACTATTTCATGGAAGAGCAGGGACCAATATTTATACTTTATTTATCATCAAAACAATTTATCTCATTATTATCATGTTGCTGTTTTGTCGGAATATTCTCCATGCAACTCCATGCATTTCCTGCATTAGGACAGTGACTACATTCAAATGTATTTTAATTGGTTGTAAAGCATTTTGGGACATCAGGAAGTCGCCTGGGCATGTCATGTCCATAGAAAGCTGGACAAATCCAGTCTGCTCAGTTACTGCCCCATCAGTCTACTCTTGATCATCAGCAAAGTGAAAGAAGATGTTGTTGACATGGTACTTGCTCTGCAATAATCATCTCACTGTTGCTCCATTTGAGAAATGTTGCTCCTGACCTCACTACAGCCTTAGTCCAAATATGGACTAAAGAGTAGAATTCCATAGGTGAGAGTGAGAGAGACTGCCCTTGACTTCAAGGTTAAACTTGATCAAGTGTGGCATCAAGGAGCCCTGGCAAAACTGGTGTCAATGGGAATCAAGGGACAAACTCTCTGCTGGTTGGACTCATACCTGACATATGGGAAGATGGTTGTGGTTGTTGAAGGTCAGTCATTTCACCTCCAGGGCATTCTTGGAGCTCCTTGGAAGATCTTTTATAATCAATCTGTTCAGAGATACATCTCTGAAGCTGGTGGGACTTGGACTTGGGTTTCCTAGCTCAACGGTATGGTCACTACGCAATGCTACAAGAGCCTCCCCACTTCCTCAGGGTAGTGTCCTAGGCCCAAAAATCTTTAGCTGCTTCATCAATGACCTCCATCACAAGATCAGAAGTGGGGATGCTCACTGATGATTGCACAATGTTCAGCACCATTTGCTCCTCAGATACTGAAACAGTCCATGCTCAAATGCAGCAAGATCTGGGCAATATCCAGACTTGGGCTGATAAGTGACAAACAACATTTGTGCCACAAAGATGCCAAGTAATGACCATCTCCAATGAGAGAGAATCCTTGGCATTCAATGACATTGCCATCACTTAATCCCCATGATTAATGGGGTTGCCATTGACCAGAAACTGAACCAGACCACCGGTATCAATACAGTGCCTACAAGAACAGGTTAGAGATGAGGAATTCTGTAGTGGGCAAGCCATCTCCGGGACTCCACCATCTACACCACACAAGTCAGGTGTGCAATGGTCAGCTCCTCATTTGTTTGGAAGGATGCAGCTCCAACAACACCCAAGAAGCTCAACATAGCGGCCTTCTTGATTGGTGACCCATCCAGTGCCTTTAACATTCATTGTGTCCATCACTCACATGCAGTGGTAGCAGTGTGCACCATCTATAACCTACAAGAAAGAAACTCACCAAAGCTCCTTACTCATCACCTTCTGAAACCCACAACCTTTATCCCTTTGAAGGACAAGACCACGCAGACAAGTTTACTTTCAAACCAGGGTTGGGCAATAAATACTGGCCTAGCCAGCAACACACAGGTCCTGTAAATTGAATTAAAGGTGGCTTCACTACTCTCCAAGTAAAAGTGTCTTCTGCATTATGTCCACAGTCTCTTAATTCTGTACCCTTCTGCTTTAGACCCTTCACCACTGGGAAATCTAGTTTCCAACTTCTCTTCCCATCACTTCATCCAATGAGAACCAGCTCAGTTGCATTAGCTCTCAATCCCTTCAGTTCTAACTGAAACTCCTGGGGGAAAACACAAGGACATACTGCAATAATGGAACCTGTAGGCTTTTGGGTGCATGGCTTGGAAGGGTGCCTAATATAAATGTGCCATGAGTGATTTGCACTGTAGTTGAGTTTTGTTTTGCTGATCAGATCTGTATCACTGACTGCAACTTGATGCCAAGCTTGAAAAGCAGGTGAGGAAAAGTGTCTGTAGAGGGATAACTGTGATAACACTGTGGGTGCACCTACACCACCCGATGCAAAAAGACAGCTCACCACCAAACCTCCTCTAGGGCAATTAGGGATCGGTAATAAATGCTGACATTCTTAAACTGTGCAAGAAAACATTACTACACTGATTTTTTTTTGTTCTTAAGGCAACAATGAAACAAAGGAACCCTATAAGCAATTTATAACTGGTGAAAATGTAAACAACCATAGAGTGTTAGATGGAGCATGACATTGCCTGGAATTCTTACCTTGGCTCAAGATTGTAGTATTTATAATTAGAAGTGTCCAAGGGAACTTCTGAAGATCCCATTTCTAAATTTCAAAGCATCAAATTTTAAATTGTCAATGAGATTCAGCTGAATGGATCTCTCTGTCTCTGTAGCCCTCACTGAGCCTGACAGAAGATCAGCATTTCTAGAACACTGGCTTTTCTACATGGGCTGAATGGGGGTAATATTGAGTGGTGTCAGAAACACTTCCCCACTTTCATAACTTCATATAAGCTTGTGAGCAGCACAGCTCAGCCGATTGTAGGAGCGAATCTTAGCATCTGGATCCCCTTTCATAGTCTCTCTGACAACATCTATCATAGAAACAGAAAATCGGAGCAGAAATAGGCCATTTCACTCTTCAAGTTTGTTTCTCCATTCATTATTATCGCGGCTATCGTCGTGTTCCGGCGTTTCCCCCCTTATCCTCTGAATATCAATGCAACAGGCCACCATTGTTCAATAAAGAGCTGGTTCTAGTGAGTCTGTAAGTGCATTTTCTCCACACATCAGGGGAGTGTTGACAGCAAACGCAGCGCCCTGTGAGGTGCAGTCTCGTTTGCACATACAGCACTGGTCATTTGCGTGCCCTCTGGTGTCAGCCGCCTAGACCCCATTGAGCTTTGTCCCAAAACCTCTCCGACACTGCTTCCTCACCCAGCGCTGCTGACACGTGCTTGTTACGGGTACCGAGTGGGACTGGGACTACCCAGCCTTGCTGGTCAGCTGCAGCGTTAGTCTGGCTGGGGTACAGTGCCACCTGAAAGAGGTGGTCGATCCAGCTTCAGTTGTCACCGCCAAAAGGGGAATTGAATGAAGACACACAGCAGGAAGATTTCGGAAGGGCTGCAGAGTAAGGATGCGGTAAAAAGGGGAGCACTTTCAGAGAGCCAGCGCAGGTAGTCTGGGGTGAATGGCACTTTGCATCATGCCACCTTATGTTTGGTGCCACCTGAAACCTTTGGGGCTGGGGTAGAGGTCTCATTTGTGAGTAGAGCCATCGAATCCTTACAGTGCGGAAGCAAGCCATTCGGCCCATCGATTCCACAATGACCCACTGAAGAGCATCCCACCCAGATCCACATCCATGTAACCCTGCATTCCCCATGGCCAATCCACCTAGCCTGCACAGCTTTGGACTTTGTGGGAGGAAACCGGAGCATCCAGAGGAAACCCACGCAGACACGAGGAAGAATGTGCAAACTCCATACAGACAGTCGCCGGAGGGTGCAATCGAGCCTGGGTCCCCAGTGCCATGAGGCAGCAGTGCCAGCCGGGGGCATTGAAGGGAGAAGGTGAGGGGTGTCTGATCTTGGCTATCTCGCCTCGCTCATTCGCCTCAGGCACCAAGTCCGAACTTGGGCAATACCTCACCTAGAACCCTACCCAGCCATTCTCTCTCTCTCTCTCTTTCTCTCCGCCCCACTCATGAAATCCGAAAACCAGCTCGGCGTAATCCGGCACTAGTGATTAGGGATGATTGATTGCGAGCCATGTTTCATTAATCAGATGTTTAAATATTGTCACTCTCCCTCCCCTCCCCCGCACTGTTGCTAAGCTTCGAGCTGCGGAAGAAATTCCACACTTGCTTATTTAACAATGCAGCAGCTTCTTAAACAGATTAGCGAGGGTCGATTAAACAGATTAAAGGGGAGGGGGGGTGTAGGTCCGAAGAAGCATATTTTCTTTTTATTAAACTGGGTTTGCCGTCTCCATGGCGACGCAACTAATAACACATGTTGGGCGAGCGGGGACTCTGTAAGGCTGCATTTTCTCCTGTCGATCTCCTGTAATTTAAATTGGACCGACATTCAGCTCTGCGGGGGTGGGGCCAGTTTTCAAGGGACTGCTAACCTGGACTGTAACCGCATGCCACTCACTACACGCAGATAGGTATGGAGAGGTGCATCGTTCAGCGCACGATGACACAGGATCAAATTGTGCTGCTATTTAACATTGTAGAATTTTTGCCAAATGTGGCTGAGTCATTCCCTTTTCACCCAGTGTGCACAGTACATGGACAGGAGTGAACACTGAAACACACACATACACACACAGTCCCAGACAGGATTGACTCAATCCCCTTTTAGTCACTACGTACTGCACATGGGCAGGAGCTGACACTGAGATAAACATAAGCTGGATGAATGCCACTTCCTTTGCAGTCTGTTGATGTTGGAGGATATATCTGATGTGAATATCTGATATGTTTGATGAGAACAATTACACTAAATATGAATATTACAAACTGTAGTTGAGACAGTGGATAAGATTTACACTACATATGCAATGATTAGCAAAATAATAATTACATTCTGTAAAATATTGATTTACCTGTAATAATTTAACATCAATCACTCAGGTATTGAAAGAAGCTTCTTTTAACTTGGAATCAAAAGCTGTGGTGTCTCTTTAATTAGAAAGGGTGTATGGAAGCACTTGCAACAGGCTCGTATTTATTTTTCTGAATTCTCGTCGGTTTTCTTTTGTGTTCTTGGCTCTATTTGCGAACAGTGTAGCCATAATTCTAGGGAGTGGGAACCCAGGAGCAAACAGTATGAGTAGACCTGCGTCCGTCAGGGTGATATGATGGTGGGCTTGGTTTGGGGTAGATCAAGTGTAGTTGAAAAGAACTTGCTCCTCACACCGCTTAACCTGAGAGCTGTCAATCCCGTCTTCGTTCCTGACTGAGGCTCCTTCCCTGACCCAAATCTTTACCCCATTCTTTCCTAGAGATATTGGATCTTGCTGGGGTCTTTGTTTCCGTGGCTAGAGACAACTCTGTCGTCTTGCTCAGTTTGCCATTCTGCATCCATAAGCCATACTTATGACCCTGAGTAGCACCATGGCTGTTCCCCTACAGCGGCCAGCACAGACAATCCCTGTTCTTGTTCTCATCCACACACTCACCATGCCACTGCTCCCTCTCGCGCATTTTCCAAGTGGTTTTCAAGGAGCAGGAACTCGCGGCTGACTTCCCTCTCTTTAGACCTCACCCAACCTGCTCGTTGAAATAACTCTACGCAGATTGTAACTCAGAGAATCAGAGCTGGATGGTTCAGAGACCTGATCGCTAACATGGAGCCTATGTAAAAATACTTTGTCGAGCCATTTATTTTCTTGGCCATGCGTCTGCAGGCAATAAATGTGAGAGCGTTAACTGCAGTCGGCGGTCGACTATCTCACATAGTGGCACTAATCTCGAGTCTTAATTTGAGGTTTAGCTATTGTATACTCACAGCCTATAATCCTGGGATCAAATGGAACATCTGCTTTCCAAACGAGACCAGCCTTTTCGCCGGTTTGGAGGGGGATAGCTGAATATGAGACCATGAAAAGTCAAAGCTACTCTGAGTTAGCAGCAGAGTGAAGTTCTGAATGGGATGGATGTTTCAATATAACGTGTGGGTAACAGAATATCTTGTTGTAATTCCAGACTGGAGCAAATTTTGGACTGAATCTGCAAAATTTGATTAGTGACCAGTAGCCTTCTGGCGAAAGTTTGAGATCCCAGGTACTCACCTAGAGACTAAAGCCACAAAATTCCATTGTTTTACGGAAAAAATGCTACCATACGCCAGCTAACAAATAAAACAGTTCCAGAATTCGCACGACACCAGGTTACAATCCGACAGATTTATTTGAAATTGCAAGCTTTCGGAGAGCTCCTGCTTTGTCAGGTGAAGTCACTTCACTGGTGTTGTGTGACCTCTGGTCTTGTCCACCCTTGTCCAAAACCAGCACCTCCACATCATAACAAATAGAACAGCCAATTATCTGCTATCCCTCCAGAATTACCACAAAGTCAACATCCACAAGGAAACTTTGGATGAGCACAACACAATTCTGCACAGGTGCAACCAAGGCAGATCCCATGAATCTATCAGCAACTAACCCAGACATCAGACTTTTCTGAGAGTTACAAAAACTTGTTACACTCCTGTCTTCCTCGCGAAGAATCCTTGCTGCTCTCCTGCAAAGATCTAGTCTGATCCCTAGCTGACAACAGATCGGTTCTATGCAAGTTCCACAGATACAAACTTAACCCAAAAGGTACCCTACTCCAGATCACTCTCGAATCTATACACAGACTCATCCCTATTGGTTATCTATATATTAAATTGATCTCCACTGGAGATCCCATTCCAACACGGACATCCACCATGTTGGTCAAAGTCCCAGTTTCTAAACACATGCAAAGTCCCAACTTCTCAGACAATCTGTTATTCCTGGGCTTCCCAGATCTCTCTCTCTCTCTCTCTCTTAGAAACATTCAGTGGACAATGTCTTCCAGGACGTCTCTGTGGCCTAGGCATTTTAGCAGTGCAGCTATTGGCAGTGCTTCAGATGAGTGGACCCTTGAAACTGATCTGCCCCATTAATGACTCCCACCAGGGCTCCACCCCATTTTTCTGAAGGATCGTCAGATATATCAATCCTCTGTCATTCAGCACAGAACCTTAAACATTGCAATCTCCAGTCCACCAAAGGATTATTTCTCCTTCCTCCCCCACCAACAAGGTGTGTAATTACTCTGGCTCCCAACACCTGCCACACATTCTCGCAAATAATGCAAAATGAATAGATTTCATTTCAGCTTGGAGAACCTCATCCATTACAATTGAGATCCTATGTCATATGGATGGAGGAAGAGTGCTTGAAATAGTTGATGAGGAAAAGATGTTATCTTGGCACTGTTGAATGGAGGGGGTTTTGCTGTAAATGTAAAGACAGATATAAAGGCTGGGACAAACAGAGAGTACTGAGAAATTCAGCAGATCTGGCAGCATATCTGGATAAAGAGACAGCATTAACATTTCGAGCCCAATATGACTCTTCTTCAAAATCAGAAGCAGTTGGAAACTGGTGGGTTTTACACTTTTGAATGAGCCAAAAGATTAAAATAGAAATCCTGTCAGAGAGAAGAGCAGGTCTTCAAGGTGGATGTTCCTGGAAGAGAAGTGGAATTAACTGCTTGAATAAAAGCAAAATACCATGGATGCTGGAAATCTGAAACAAACACAGAGAATGCCAGAGAAGGTCAGAAGGCCTGAGCAAGCATCTTTTGGCCCATTGAAAAATACAAGAATCTGCTATTTTCCAATGCCCTTTGGTTCGGAGGAAGAGTCATACAGGACTCCAAACATTAACTCTTGTTTTTCTCACTACAGACACTGAGCATCTCCAGCATGTTCTGTGTTTGTTTCAGATTTCCAGCATCTGCAGTATTTTATGTTTCTTTGAATGCATCCACTGGAGTTTTGCTTCAGTGACTTTTGCAGTTGGAGGGGAATTGGTACCCAGTGTACTTGTCTTCGTAAGGAAAAAAAGTGGCTGTTTACGAGGAGAAGTTGACCAAGTGAGGTTGAGGACACAACTTTGTATTCACTCATGAATATAAATCTCTGTCGCTAGCCATACCAAGTGCAATATTATAGTTATCACAATATCCAAATGTTGCTGCCAATTCTCACTGTTGATTTGCTGTCAACTCTTATAGATATGTATTGCTAACTTGGGAGTATTTATCTGCACATTCAGTGAGAGTGGAGTGGTTGCCCATTATAAGTTCCTGTGCGATTGTCCTGTGTGCTAACTGTTGGCTACAAGCACAGGCCTGTGGATGCCACATCTGAACTGCTGACTTTCCATGCTAACTGTGGGAATGTTAGCACATTCGCCAGTAACTTTAGGTCTCCTTTCCCAGAAGGAAGTTGTCCACCTACTCCCACTGAAGGGCTAGAGAGGGAATAAGAGCCTGGGAGGGTAAATGAAGCAAAGATAGAGCTGAAAACAAAAGGATGAGAGAGTGAGGAGGTGAAATGAGCTGCAATCTCAATGTTAGAGAAACATTGACAGTGTGAAGGGCTTGATCTGCGAGGGGTGTGAAATAGCCTCAGCATTCAATGGGATATTTCTCTTTGTTTCTGTGCAGGCTGTTTGCAGCCAAGTGCAGTGGCTGCATGGAGGCGATCGCCCCGACAGAGTTCGTCATGAGGGCGCAGAAGAGCGTCTACCACCTGCCCTGCTTCTGCTGCTGTGTGTGCGAGCGGCAGCTCCAGAAAGGAGACGAGTTTGTGCTGAAGGAGGGCCAACTGCTCTGCAAGGGTGACTACGAGAAGGAGCAGGAGCTGCTGAGCCTGGTCAGCCCGGCCGCCTCGGACTCAGGTAACCCAAACCCACCGCCAGCGCCAGGCAGTGTCTAACAGGCCAGTGCACGCGCGATGGGCCCAATGACCCACGGGCCAGGATTCGCAGCAGGCAGGTGAAATTGACCATGCCACGGAATACAGTTCCTCAACATTGCTAACGGAGGAAGGCCATCTTTCTGGTCCGTCCCCCTCACCCAGCGCTATCTAAAACATTTGACCGTAACCAGACTAGTTTTGTGGTATTAAATGGACTATTATTTGAATGTAAAGAATTGCAGCGTGCTGCTTGCGCAGAGGTACTTGGGTGCCCTTGTGCATGAATCACGAAAAGTTGATCTGTAATGATTATTAAATGGATTATTATTTAAAGGCTGAAAAATTGCAGCATGTTGCTTGTGCAGAGGGACCTGGGTGTCTTTGTGCATGAATCATAAAAAGTTGGTCTGTAGTGGGAAGCGAAGCCTCGTGGTATTATCGCTAGACTGTTAACCCAGAGACCCAGAAAACATTCTGGGGTCCCGGCTTCGAATCCTGCCACGGCAGATGGTAGAATTTGAATCTAATAAGTATCTGGAATTAAGGATTCAATGATGACCATGAATCCATTGTTGATTGTTGGGTAATACTCATCTGGCTCACTAATGTCCCTTAAGGAAGGAAACTGCCATCCTTACCTGGTCAGGCCTACATGTGACTCCAGATCCACAACAATGTGGTTGACTCTGAACAATTAGGGATGAGCAATAAATGCTGCCTAGCCAGTGACACTCTCATCCTGTGAATGAATAAGGCGGGGGGGGGGGGGGGGGGCGGAATAGCTGCAGCAGATAATTAAGAAGGAAAATAGAATATGGAGTCTAAAAACAGGGAGGTTATGTTACTGCTGTATCAGGTGCTGGTGAGGGCAGACATTTCTTGGGAAAGGACGTGGTGCACTGGTTTGATTTCAGAGTTGAGAGGGTTGGTTTCTGAGGAGAGATTGAGTAGACTGGGACAATACTCATTAGAATTTAGAAGAATAAGTTGCGGGGTGGGGATGGAATCTTCTCAAAGCATATAAAATTATTAAGGGAATAGATAAGATAGAAGCAGGGAGGCTGTTTCTAGTGGCAGGTGAAACTAGAACAAGAGGATATTTCCTCAAAATAAGGGGGAGCAGGTTTAGGACTGAATTGAGGAGGAACTTCTTCACCCAAATGGTTGTGAATCTGTGGAATTCTCTGCCCAGTGAAACGGTTGAGGCTACCTTGTTGAATGTTTTTCAGGCAAAGATAGATAGATTTTTGAACAGTAAAGGAATTAAGGGTAATGGTGAGTAGGTGGTTAAGTCCACGAAAAGGTCAGCCATGATCTTATTGAATGGCAGATCAAGCTTGAGGGGCCAGATAGCCTACTCCTGCTCTTATATCTAATATTCTTGTGTCCTTATCTGCTGCCACAGAGGTCCAAATCCTATGGAGAGCAGTGAGCTTCTTTGAGCTGCCCTGCTGGAAACAGGGTTTATGGCCAGTACCCCACTGAGGCCTATTGAAGAAATGGTGCCCATAATTTGGATAAAGACCTTGGAGATGGCCAGAAGGGCAAACTCACTTTTAAGCCTTGGGAGCATATTGCACATGTTAGGGCCTGTCCCTCTTATACCGAGAATGTGCTCGGTGGATGAGTTTCTCAGCAGGTATTTTCCAACCCTAAGCCCCTTCCCAGCTCAGAGCTGCAACCTGGTGATTCAGGCCCCACTCCAGAGACATGAACATATCGACGAGGCGGACACTACAGGGCAGCACTGAGAGAGGATGACACTGCTAATGATTGCACGAGACATTAAGCCAAAACCCTGTCTAGCTCTCATGGGGCCAGTCTATCCTAAAGTACTAAAGAGCTCCATCATAAGTATTGTTTACCCACCGACAATAGCAGATTACTGGGTCATTATGTTTATGGGAGCTTGCTGTGCTTAAATTAGGCCCTACGCCTCCTTCATTACAACAGTGCAATTGTTAAAATTGATAACTGGTTGTAAGGCACGTTGGGACACACAGAGTTAGTGCAAGGTTCCATGCAAGTACAAATCATTCTTTCTGGTACAGATATTAGCGGAGGTGCTTGAGAGCAGGCATGGTTCCAATGATGTCAGATGTTTTAAACTAACACAGGCTGGAGGTTGCTGTATACCAGTGCTGGCCCAGGAGATTGTGTGCTTGTAAATTCCCCTCAATGTTCCTTTCCTGGCGCATACCTCAGATCAACAGAGATAAGCCTCGTCTCTTTCAAGAGAAACCTCTGGTAGAACTGAATGGATCAAATGGGGGAGACAGAACTGTTGGCAGGAATATTCAGGAAGGATCACCCCAGCACTAATTGAAAAGAATTAGCATTTTTGATTTCATGGTGCCTTTGAAGAAATCATTCCTTGGAGTACCGGTTTACAATGATATAGGGTGTTTCCCACTGTGAAAGGAGAATCCAAGTACCAGTTCATCATAGAATTCCCTACAGTGTGTAAACAGGCCCTTCAGCCCAACAAGTTCACACCTACCCTCAGAGCATCTCACCCATACCCATTCCTGTAACCCACCTACACATCCAAAACACTATGAGACACTTCAGCATGGCCAATCCACCCTAATCTGCACATCTTTGGACTATGGGAGGAAACTGGAGCACCCAGAGGGAACCCATGCAGACACAGGGAGAATGCATACGCCCCACACAAACAGTTGCCCAAGGGTGGAATTGAACCCAGGCCCCTGGCACTATGAGGGAGCAGTGCTAACCACTGAGCTACCATGCTGCTGTTGGAGTGACCCCATTTTGTGTAACTTTATTTCAATTCACTCCTGCCCAGCCTCCTCCAGTTTGCACCCTTTGTGCACCCTCAAGCTCAACCAAAACTGTGTTACTTCTGTCTTAACTTGTACCAAGTCCCAGTTCCCTACCATCTCTGTGCTTGCTGATCAACGCTGGTTAGCCTTGATTAGCCTTTCCAAAATGCAGAGTGTCACATTTATCTAAATTAAACACCATCTGCCACTCCTCGTCCCATCGGCCCGCCTAATCAAGGTTCCGTTGCACTCTGACGTAACCTTCTTCGCTGTTCACTACATCTCCAATTTTGGTGTCGTCTGCAAACTTACTAACCATACCTCCTACGTTCACATCCAACTCATTTACATAAATGACGAAAAGCAGTGGGCCCTGCAGTATAACACTTAAATCCCTCTGCACCAAGGAATTCTGCAGTTCATCTTTGTTTAAGGAATGTTCTGCTGTTTTATTCTTTATGCCAAGTTTAATATTTTCGCACATTCCCACATTATATTCTCTTGTCCAGACTATTGCCCACGCACTTGAGCTATCAAGATTAGCCTGCTTTCCATCTATCTTTATGTTATCCGCACATATAGGCACCATGCCTTTAATCTCATCATCTCAATTGTTGATGTAAATTATAAAATGTTGAGACTGTAGCATAAATCTCAGCAAAACCCTACTCATTGTATTTTGTCAATCATAAATAAAGCCCATGTCTTAAATACTTTGTTTTCTACCAGCCATCCAGTCTTCTATCCATGCCAACATGTAGTACCCTATATCACATGCTTCTCTTTTGCTTTTTAGGTGGCACCTTTTCAAATGCCTTGTAGAAATCCAAGTACAGTAAGTCAGTGAGGTCACCTTATCTATAGCATGTGTTAGTCCTTTATGGACCTCCAATACATTGGTTGAACATGATTTCCTCTTCATAAAACTATGCTGATGCTTCCAGCGTGTTCAATATGCATAGAGCTATCTCTTATCAATTCTTGTCTATTACAGACATCAAGCTAACTGGCCTATAATTTTCTAACTGTTTTTAGCTCTGTTCCTACTGGTGTAAAGAGGATGTATTTGTTGCTTTCCAATCTGATATGACCTTTTCAGAATCAAGGGAATTTTGGAAAATTAACTCAATTACATCTAATATCCCAACTGCCACCTCTTTTAAGACCCTAGGATGAATCTACCTGCGCATGTCAGACCACATCACCATCATTTTGCTCAGTATCTCTTTCGGCAACTGATTTATAGCCGTTACTGGAATGTTATTTTCTTGTATGCTCAGTAGTAAAAACAGAAGCAAAATATTTGTTAATTTTATCCACCATTTCCTTTTTGTCTTCTACTAACTCCCTATTCTGGGTCTCTAGAGGACCAGCACTTATATTACATACTCTTTACCTTGTTAGATACCCATAGAAACTTTTGCTATCATTTTTACCTCTCTAGCTTCCTCTCATTCTGTTATTTCATCCTCCTTATCAACTTTGTAATTATTCTCTTATGTACTTTACATTCTGACCAATCATTAAACCTGCCACTCACCTATGTGTAACTGTATGTTTTTTCTTTAATTTTGGTGCTTCCTTTAAGATCCCAATATAACTGTGGCTGGCCCTCCCTTTAGAACTTTTTCTTGTAGTACAAATACATGTTACTGTCTTACACTACTTCTCTTTCAATCCATTCCTCAGCCTAGTGTACAGTTCACTTCAACTAGCTCATGGTCATGCCAACATAGCTGTCCTCATTTAATTTTGAAAGTTAGTCTTCAACCCACTCTTCAAACTGGATGTAAAGTTCAATTATATTGTGGTCGTTATCTCCTAAGGGTGCCTTTACTCTGAGTCCATTAATTAATCCTATCATGCAACACAATGCCAAGTCTAATATAACCTGTTGTCTGGTCAATGCCAGAAACTGCTAAAAACAACAAATGCTGTAGATAACAGTGAGTCAGACAGCATCCATGGAGAGACAGCAGGCTAATGTTTCAAGTCTAGATGACTTTTCATCAGAAAGTCCTGCTCCAAGTAAATGTCTCAAAAGCAATCTGTGAACTCCTCATCCAGTCTTACTGCTGCCAATCTGATTTTTCCAGCTTATGCATAGGTTAAAGTCACTCCTGATTGTTAGCATCCATTTATCACAAGTATCCGGTATTTATTCTTACATACTTCATATCCTATATTGTGGCTACTGTTAAAGGGCTTGCAGACCATTCCCAATGATGACATCTTTTCCCTGCTATTTCTCATCTTCACCCAAACTGATTCTACATCCTGATCTCCTGATGCCATCCGAGATCAGCGGTGCTTCCCCCCATCTTTATCTCACTTCCTATTCTTCTTCAGGTATAGACTTTCCAATGTTACAAACCCCACCTTCCCTGGTTGTGGTCCCAGGGCCCCTTGAAATGAACCCACTTTTTTTTGAACTTCATCGACAGGATGAGGGCAAAACTGGCTGTGCCAGCATCTGTTGCCTGTCCTTAACTGCCCAGAGGGCAGTAGAGAATCAACTTGTGTATTGTTGTGGGTCTGGAGTTACATGTAGGTAAGAGTGACAGACCAGGTAAGGGTAGCAGATTCCCTTCCCTAAAGAACACTAGTGAACCTAATGGCTTTTCCCAACAATCAACAATCTGGCTCTTAATTCCAGATATTTATTGAATTCAAATTCCACCATCTACTGCAATGGATTTCAAACCTGCATCCTCAAAATATTACCTGGGTCTCCAGACTAATAGTCCAGCAATAATACTGTGAGGCCATTGCTTCCCACCATTGTCTCACATAGGTCTTTGAGGCATGCATCCATATCTCTCTTCTCATTTGCCCTATGCCAATTTGCAAGTGTAGCAGTTAGCAATTATACCTGAGGTTCTGAATTTTAATTTTGCACCTAGCTTCTCATACTCTCTACTGGTTCTACTTAAGCTAGTTTGGACCCTGAACACTGGATCTCCCCCTCCTGCTGTGAGTATTTCTCCAGCCCTGATCAAATGTCCTGAATCCTGGCACCAGCCAAACTGCACAGTCATCCAGACTCCTCCTCTTTGCTGCAGAGAACAGTGTTGATGCCCCACCCACACCCTTGCTAGATTGCCCTCTATTATTGCCACATTCCTTTTCGCTACCCCACTTGAATGGTGTCACGGCTAGTTAACTCATTCACCCCCGCATCCCCATTCTCGTCCCAGGCAAGTCGAAAATAACCTCAGACCTGTTGGAGGTCGTCATTTCCTGGCACCTGTGTGGAGTGAACGTTACTTTCTGCATAATCAACTGAATGCGGTTTGGGTTCCGCTATGAATGGACACATCTGAGGAGTTGCGAATAGTGCTGAATATTGTGCAATCATCAGCGAACATCCTCACTTCTGACCTTATGACGGAGGAAAAGCCATTGATGAAGCAGCTGAAGATGGTTGGGCCTAGGGCCCAACTCTTGCAGAGAGGTCCTGGAGCTGAGATGATTGACCTTCGATAACCACGACCATCTTCCTATGTGTCAGGTATGACTCCAATCACCGGGGAGTTTGTCCCCGATACCCATTGATTCCAGTTTTGTTAGGGCCCCTTGATGCAACACTTGGTCGAATGCTAACTTGATGCCAGGGGCTGTCACTCTCACCTCACCTCTGAAATTCAATTCGTTTGTCCATGATTGAGCCAACACTGCAATGAGGTCAGGAGATGAGTGGTCCTGGTGGAACCCAAACCAGGCGTCACTGAGCAGGTTATTGCTGAGCAGATGCTGCTTCATAGCACTGTTGATGACACCTTCCATCACTTTCCTGATGATTGAGAGGAGACTGATGGGGCGGTAATTGGCCGGGTTGGATTTCTTCTGCTTTTTGGATACAGGATACACCTGGGCAATTTTCCACATTGTTGGGTAGATGCTAGATTTGCAATTTTACTGGAATTGATTCAGTTAATTCTTCAATATTAACTCTGGAATGCTGTCAGGGCCTTTGTGGTATCCAATGCCTTCAGCTGCGTCTTGATATATGGAGTGAATCGAATGAACTGAAGGCTGACATCTCTGATGCTGAGAAGCTTAGGAGGATGCTGAGATGGATCATCCATGCAGCACTTTTGGCTGAAGGCTGTTGCAAATGCCTTGTCTTTTCACTGATATATTGGATTTCCCCATTACGTAAGATGGGGGATACTTGCGTGGAGCCTCCATTCATAACTGGATGTGCCAGGACTACAGAGCTTAGACCTGATCTGTTGGCTCCGGGTTCAGTGCACCACATGCTGTTTGCATTGTTTGGTATGCAGTGTTGTAGCCTCACTGCATTGACATCTCATTTTTAGAAGCATCTGGTGCTCCTCCTGGCATTCCCCTTGCGCATTTCCGTGAGCCAGGAATGTATTATTCAGTCGCAAAGACGCAGCCCTACTACCTTGATGTCCCTCTTTAAGATTGCCAGACCTAATCACTGTACCTTCATGAAGCCAATTATGCAAACTTCAGCGAAACCTGGGATCCAATTGAGGACACAAGTAACCGGGAGTTGCTTCCAGTAACCTTCCCACAACTGCAATCCCCTCCCTCCCTCTTTCCGACCCCCTCCTAAGTGTACTTTAACTGCCCAAAAGAAAACACTCTGACATATATTTTATCGGTGAGGAAATTCCTTCGTTCATTCCCCCTTTTGCCTGTTGTTGAAAATCGTTGGAGAAAAGTGCTAACTCTCTGAAAGAAATTCTTCTCTAGTCACGTGTAGGAAGTACAAGGTGTTGGACGGGAAGTGTCCGCACAAATACCATTCATGCTATATGCTGGGGTTTTGTACTATCTACAAGTAATTGCTCTGTGCTCATTTTTTTTGTACAGGCGACACAGTAAAACTTCCCTTTTTAGGTCTAATTTGCGTTGTCTTGTGAAGGTAAAAGTGATGCCTTTCCTGACCTCAGGATTCCCGATAAGCAACTCTGTAGAAGTGTAGCCACCATTGTCATTGTCAAGGTGTCAAATCATGGAACTGTGGAGTACAGAAGAAAGCCATTTGGCTTGTCCTATCAGTGCTTGATCTCTGAAAGGGCAGCTCACCAAGACCCACTCCACTGCCCTATCCATGTAGCACTGAGCTCTAATTCAGTTCTTCAGATAATAAGCCATTTCTCTTTCCAATGCCTTGATTGCAGAAGCCTCTTTCACACTGTCAGATCCTAACCACTCGTTGCACATTGATAGTTTCCCTTAAGTTGTCATTGCTTTTTTCGCCGATCGCCTCAAATCTGACCCGCTTGATTCTACACCACCAGTTTCTCCCTCCACTAATGTGTCCAGACCCCTCGTCATTTGGAACCCTTCGATCACACCTGTCAATCTTCTCCAAGGGTGACAGCTCCACTTTTGGCGATCCAGCCACGTAACTGAACTTGCTCGTCTCTGGAAACATTCTCGTGAATCGCTTTCTCTAATAAGAGGAAAAAGAGAAGCGAAAAAGTGCCCAGCAATCTCCCACAAACAGGATTGAGATGATGAGCGGGGTTTTCGATGCTTCTTGAGGAGTAAATGTCAGCTAAAGTGCTTGTGGCTACCCCCAGCCTCCTTGCTTGGTTTCCGAGAGAGCCAGGGGACTTTATGTCAACGCAAAGACAGATCAGGTTTCAGCTTAAACTCTCATTCAAAGGATGGACTACACCCTTGGACTGGAGAGGAGAACGAACCCACAAACATCTGCCCACCCAGCCACCACTGACACTTAGCGTGTGAGTGGCGTTTGACGAGCCCGTTTGAATGAATAGTCTGAGTGACGTCAACGAAGTGTAGCCTTTCCCTACTACAGGCAGCTGTGTAACCAAAAGGGCAGTCTGAACATGAAAGGCTACAGCACACAGTGGCTCCTTGACACCATGTGCTTCAGAGACAAGCAGAGGGCCTTTTACACCCCTCTGCTAAAAGCCAAATTAAGAGCCACATGTATTTTTTGTCTGATCCTTCTCCCTCCCGCCCTGCTCTCTTTCTCTCGCTGAAACGAAGCAGAATATCAAAGAGGGTTTAGAAGTACGAGAGACCGCACCTCAAAGCCACTTTTTATGAGAATATAAGGGATGAGAGGTGCCTCTTTGGAGGTCCATATGCTGCCTGTAATCCTGGCAGTCTCAGACTTAATCATTGCTTTCACCCAGCGTGAAGAGGCAATCCTGGGTAAACAAAGGCCTACCAGGAGGAGTACAATTTCCAATTAAAGATCACTAATGCGCCCCTCTCATTCTTAGTGATGTCTGTGAATCAAGGTCTTTATTAATTTTGGTGGGTGAGAATGGGGGGCTGGGGAATGAGAGTTAGTCTTTGGCTTCTTGTACTGGTCTCGGCCTTTTCTCTTCTTAGGCCTAACTAAGTAGGTAAGCATATCAATGGCCTCTTTCCCCTCAGTGCTGCGGTGTTGGGGGTGAGGGAGGTTGTGGGGGGTTTGGGGGCGGGAAGCGGCTCCCAAAGACAACTTAATTAATGTTTGCGTTCTTGTCCGTCGATAGAATAAATGTTATACGCACAGCTGGTCTCCTGTTTAGCTAAACACAAGGCCTGTCACACACGAGGAGTAATCCAAACGGCGTTTACCTGCCTTTTGGAATGAAACTTCAGAACCCACTCCCTCGCTGTCATCGCCAGCTGCCCCCAACCCAACACACACGCCCCACCCTCGACCCACCCCAGCCACAGAACCCAGCAAACATTGGTTCAGTGAAGTCTGCTAAAGCTGACCTTGCCCCGTCAGGCTCATAGTCTGCATAGGTTCAGTTAGTCGCCGCAAATGAAAACAAGTTGGACCCTACGCTGAGGAGATTCGTCGATGTTTGGGATCGATAAGGGCTGCGGATTGAATTTTGCTCAAATTCAAATTGTGCTAATTGGACACATGAAGCATTCATTTTAGCCGCACACCCCCCAACCCCTCCCCCCCAGCTTCCAATAATCTCCTGGTGACTCCTTGTGTGGCTATGTTCATGGAGGAATCTTCCCGTCCCTGACCCTCGAGTCTTTGTTCCTCATGTCTCAGGCTGTGTGCAAAATGAAATAGAAACTTTCAATCAGTGGTACAGCACGGAAACAGACCCTTCGGTCCAACCTGTCCATGCCCAACATAATCCTGAACTAAACTAGTCCCACCTGCCTGGTCCTGTCCCACATCTGTGTAAACATTTCTTATTCATGTGCTTATGCAAATATCTTTTAAATGTTGTAACTGTAGCATTACTACTTCTTCAGGAAGTTCATTCCACACTCTGTGTAAAAAAAAGCCCCCATGTCTTTTTAAATCTTTCTCCTCTTATCTTAAAAGTAAATGTTATAGTTTTGAAATCTCCTGCTTTTGAGTAAAGACCCTTGCCAAGCATCTTATCTATGCCTGTCATGATTTTATAGACCTCTATAAGGTGACCCCTCAACCTCCTACGCTCCAATGAAAAAAGTCCCAGTATATCCAGCTTCTCCATAAACCCTCCATTCCCAACAACACCTTGGTAACTCTTTACTGAAGCCTCTCCAGCTTAATAATATCCTTCCGATAGCAGGGTGACCAGAACTGGGCACAATATTCCAGAAGAGACCTCACCAATGTCCTGTACAACCTCAACATGACGTCCCAACTCCTATACTCAAAGGTTTGAGCAATGAAGGCAAGTGTGCCAAATGCCGTCCTAACCACCCTGCCTACCTGTGGTGCAAACGTCATACAATTATATGGCAACTTCCATAGCCAGCAGGTATCTCAAAGTGTTTTGCAGGAATTGATGTACTTTTGAAGGAACTTCGGAAACATGGCAGCTAGTTTTCAAACAACAAGCTTACACAAACAGCAAGGCAATAGTGAGCAGCTAACCTGTTTTTTACATTGATCAAGGGAGCGATATTAGCCAGGACACCATGGAGAACTCCCTTACTCTTCTTTGGAATAGTGTCGTGGAATCATTTGAAGAGACAGATCAGAGCTTTGAGATAGTGCAGCATCCTAGAGGTGGTCCCTTTCTGAGAGTGTGACACGCCATCAGCACTGCAGTATCAAACTTGACTTTTAAGCTCAAGCCCTGAAAGGGGCAAGAACTCAGAATCCCAAGGCAAGAGTGCTACCGACTGAGCCATTGTGCGGTAGACGCAAATAGGTCGTTCAATGCTCCAGGGAGGGCTTTCTTGTTTTCCTGCAGCTGAGGTCCACAGATGAGAATTTCCCCTGCCCATTACCTCAGCAGCCGTACTGCAAACAGCATAGGGCATCGTATCTCAAACAGAAGTGGGAAATTGCTGGAGAAACTCAGCAGGATCTGGCAGCATCTGAGAAACAGAGTTGACCTTTCATGCCCAATGTGACTCTTTTCAAGAACTCTTCTGGTTTTGTGTTGGATTTCCTGGATCTGTTATATATGGGTGTGCTGTACTGTATAGTATGCGATTTGCTTACAGTAGAAGGAGGTTAATACAATTCATGGGGGTAGGGTTCATCCACGCTTGCCACTGAAATGTACAGGATGAGGGTGGTGATCAGAAATCTCTCAAGCCTCAAGCAATGAGGCCTTCGTAATAGTAAAGAGGTGGCACTGAAGATTGATAAATCCTCAGGAGCAGATGAGCTTCAGTGGAGCGTTGAAGGATAGTGAATGCATCAGTAATGATCTTTCAAAGCTGAATGGATTCTGGAAAGGCTTCCTTTCGGGGTGGCACAGGTGGCTCAGTGGTGAGCACTGCTGCCTCATAGCACCAGGGACCCAGTTTCGAGCCCACACTCAGGTGAATGTCTGTGTGGAGTTTGCACATTCTCCCCATGTCTGCGTGGGTTTCCTCCAGGTGCCTTGGTTTCCTCCCACAATCCATTGATGTGCAAGGTAGGTGGATTGGCCATGCTAAATTGCCTGCAGTGTTTAGGGATGTATAGCTTAGCTGGGTTATAGGGGGATGGTTTTGGGTGGGATGCTCCAAGGGTCAGTGTGGACTTGTTGGGCCAAAGGGCTCGTTTCCACACTGTAGGGATTCTATGATAGGTAAGTGACAAATGTAACCTCAGAGTTCAAGAAGAATGGAGTACTGGCAACCTGTTATTTTGATGTCAGTACTAGGGAAAATACTTTACAACAATCATGTAACATTGTTGTCATAATCGAAAAGAACTGAGAGAAAGTCACATCACTTGGATTTTTTGATCTCTGACATTTGTTCCTTTTTTTCTATGTTTTCCACCCATGATATTTCTGCAGTGCTCTGTCTTTGTGTCCTATTTGTGAATGAATATGTGCGTGTTTTGCTTCAGAGGGGATATATCTTAAGTTTGCATATTAGTAATTAAAAATCTATTGCTCCAATTTTTAATGGATAAGTTTGCTTGTAATACATACATTCTTCTGTTGGTTGTCAATCCCAGTGTGAGTTGGTTTTTGCCTTGATAGAAGTCAAACTCAGATAAATCTTGGTGATACAATTAATCACTTATGGCAGGTCTTCATTAGTCCCCTCATAACACACTCTCATTCTACATAGCTATGGAGAAGGAGAGGATTAGGCAGAATGGGAGGATATTTAATTGGGGAAGAGGAAACTATGATGCGATTAGACACGAGTTAGGAAGCATGGACTGGGAGCAGTTGTTCCATGGTAAGGGAACTATAGACATGTGGAGATGGTTTAAGGAACAGTTGTTGGGAGTGATGAGTAAATATGTCCCTCTGAGACAGGCAAGACGGGGTAAGATAAAGGAACCTTGGATGACGAGAGCGGTGGAGCTTCTAGTGCAAAGTAAGAAGGTAGCTTACATAAGGTGGAGGAAGCTAGGGTCAAGTTCAGCTAGAGAGGATTACATGCAGGCAAGGAAGGAGCTCAAAAATGGTCTGAGGAGAGCCAGGAGGGGGCACGAGAAAGGCTTGGCAGAAGGAATCCGGGAAAACACAAAGGCATTTTACACTTACGTGAGGAATAAGAGAATGGTCAAAGAAAGAGTAGGGCCGATCAGGGATAGCATAGGGAACTTGTGTGTGGAGCCTGAGGAGGTAGGGGAAGCCCTAAATGAGTTTTTTGCTTCTGTCTTTACGAAAGAAACGACCTGTGTAGTGAATGAAACCTTTGAAGAGCAGGTGTGCATGCTGGAATGGATAGAGATAGAGGAAGCTGATGTACTGAAAATTTTGTCAAACATTAAGATTGACAAGTCGCCAGGCCCGGATCAGATTTGTCCTCGGCTGCTTTGGGAAGCGAGAAATGCAATTGCTTCGCCACTTGCGAAGATCTTTGCATCCTCGCTCTCCACTGGAGTCGTACCTGAGGACTGGAGAGAGGCAAATGTAATTCCTCTCTTCAAGAAAGGAAATAGGGAAATCCCCGGCAATTATAGACCGGTAAGTCTCACGTCTGTCGTCTGCAAGGTGTTAGAAAGGATTCTGAGGGATAAGATTTATGACCATCTGGAAGAGCATGGCTTGATCAAATACAGTCAACACGGCTTTGTGAGGGGTAGGTCATGCCTTACAAACCTTATCGAGTTTTTTGAGGATGTGACTAGTAAGGTTGATGAGGGTCAAGCTGTGGATGTGGTGTATATGGACTTCAGTAAGGCATTTGATAAGGTTCCCCATGGAAGGCTCATTCAGAAGGTCAGGAGGAATGGGATACAGGGGAACTTAGCTGCTTGGATACAGAATTGGCTGGCCAACAGAAGACAGCGAGTGGTAGTAGAAGGAAAATATTCTGCCTGGAAGTCAGTGGTGAGTGGGGTTCCACAGGGCTCTGTCCTTGGGCCTCTACTGTTTGTAATTTTTATTAATGACTTGGACGAGGGAATTGAAGGATGGGTCAGCAAGTTTGCAGACGACACAAAGGTCGGAGGTGTCGTTGACAGTGTAGAGGGCTGTTGTAGGCTGCAGCGGGACATTGACAGGATGCAGAGATGGGCTGAGAGGTGGCAGATGGAGTTCAACCTGGATAAATGCGAGGTGATGCATTTTGGAAGGTCGAATTTGAAAGCTGAGTACAGGATTAAGGATAGGATTCTTGGCAGCGTGGAGGAACAGAGGGATCTTGGTGTGCAGATACATAGATCCCTTAAAATGGCCACCCAAGTGGACAGGGTTGTTAAGAAAGCATATGGTGTTTTGGCTTTCATTAACAGGGGGATTGAGTTTAAGAGTCGTGAGATCTTGTTGCAGCTCTATAAAACTTTGGTTAGACCGCACTTGGAATACTGCGTCCAGTTCTGGGCGCCCTATTATAGGAAAGATGTGGATGCTTTGGAGAGGGTTCAGAGGAGGTTTACCAGGATGCTGCCTGGACTGGAGGGCTTATCTTATGAAGAGAGGTTGACTGAGCTCGGTCTCTTTTCATTGGAGAAAAGGAGGAGGAGAGGGGACCTAATTGAGGTATACAAGATAATGAGAGGCATAGATAGAGTCGATAGCCAGAGACTATTTCCCAGGGCAGAAATGGCTAGCACGAGGGGTCATAGTTTTAAGCTGGTTGGTGGAAAGTATAGAGGGGATGTCAGAGGCAGGTTCTTTACGCAGAGAGTTGTGAGAGCATGGAATGCGTTGCCAGCAGCAGTTGTGGAAGCAAGGTCATTGGGGTCATTTAAGAGACTGCTGGACATGCATATGGTCACAGAAATTTGAGGGTGCATCCATGAGGATCAATGGTCGGCACAACATTGTGGGCTGAAGGGCCTGTTCTGTGCTGTACTGTTCTATGTTCTATGTTCTATTAGGGATATGACAACTCACTCACTATTACATTGGTTTGTCGATCTGGATACATTTTTATTTATTGACGAATATTGATAGGCCAGCATTCATTACATATTCCTACCTGAGCTTGAGAAGGTAACAGTAATCTGCCTTCCTGAACTATCATGGGGATACTTGCAGTGCTGTTCGGGTAGGATTTTGAACAGTACAGGAACAGGGATATTGCTCCGCGTCTGGATGGCGAGTTTCTCAGAGACAAACTTGCAGGTTGTGCTATTCCCAAGCACCTGCTACCCTTGTCCTTCTCAGTAGCACGAACGGTGGGTTTGGAAGCTGCTGTCAAAGGACCCTGTATTACTGATGGCTACGGCGATGGAGAGAGTGAATGTTGAAGATGTTGATTGGGATGCCAATCAGGTCGACTGCTTTCTCCTGGATTAAATTGCTCATGTGTCTTGAGCTAAGATTTAACCCATGACCTTTCACCTCCATGGTGAGAGCACCACCAACTGACCCAGGCCCTGATGGAACAGCCGTGATCCTGTGCTGGGATTCATCCGGGTGAGTGCAGTGCACTTCCACTTCCGGAACTTTGTGCTGCAAGTTGGAACACGTGGATCGCAGAGTTGAAAATGTGTGCCAGTTCATTTTCTTTGCAGTTTAGGAGGCATCGCTCAGCCATGACTAAACAACATCTTTAGGAAAAGAGTGAGAATTAATTTAAGGGCTGGAGGGGTTGTATGTGTGTATGTTGTGACAACCAGAGAGTGGTGAATCTATGGAATTCACTGCTACAGGAGGCTGTGGAGGCCAGGTCATTGAGTACATTTAAGACTGAGATAGATAGGTTCTTGATTATCGAGAGGATCAAGGGTTACAGGAAAAAAAACAGGAGAATGGGGTTGAGAAACTTATCAGCCATGATTGAATGACGGAGCAGACTCGATGGGGTGAATGGCCTAATTTCTGCTCCTATGTCTTATGGTTTTACTATGGGCTAAATGTATGGGTGTGGTAGCATGGGGAACTCACTCATGGCAAGAATCTACACATGGAGTCCTGTAGCATTGCTGCAGCTATCGCAGGGTGACAGCAGACTTTCCTACTCTTACTGCTTGCTACCCGCTATTGGGAGGACTTAGGAAGTCAACTTGTCCATAAGAACTCTCATCAATCTTTATAGATGCATTGTAGAAAGCATTCTATGTGGATGTATCATGGCTTAGTACAGCAACTGCCCTGCCCAGGACCGTAAGAAACTGCAGAGGGTTGTGACACAGCCCAGACCACCATGCAAAGCAACATTCCATCCAATGACTCCATAAACACACGTATCACAGGTTCAAGAACAGCTTCTTCCCTGCTGTTGTTAGACTTCTGAAAGGGGCTCTGAAATTTCAAATACTATGTTGATCTTGGCTTTTCATGCACTTTCTCTGCAGCAATAACTTTGTATTCTCCACTCCTTTCCATCACCCTATGGTCTATGATCTGCCTGCACTGCATGTAAGAACTTTTCATTGTACCTAGGTGCATGTAATGATAATAAATCAAGCCACGTAGAGGCTGATAATCTGTTTGGCTATATTATGACACACTTTCAGTGGCCTCCAGTTCCCTGAGGTGGGATTTGAACCTGGAATCTCGGGACCAGAGGTAAGGAATGCTGTGCTGAAGGCCCTGTATGGACCATACAAGCATGCAGTTGTAAAGAGGACATGCATAGCTGGGAAAACCTGAGGGAGAATAAGATGCCAACTGTTGACACACTCCCACTCTTCCAGCTGGTTCACCAATGGTGCCAATAATATGATACATATGGAGTTTGACTTTCTTCAGCTTCACTTGATTTTAACTGTTTCCCGTCTGCTTTCCTTTCATCTGAGCTGTCCGCTGTCGAGGGTGAAAGGGGATTAACAATGGGGGGTGGGAATGAGATGACAGAACTTATCACTTCAACGTTATTCACTCTACACCCACTCGCTCAGGCCGCCAAAGCTTTACGCGTCTCATGAGTCCAGTTTTCCAAAACCGAACATTAACCTCTGTAACTTTGACTTGCCAAAGCAAATTCCGACGTCCCTACCTCCTTCCCTCCCCCAAAGACGCTGGTTGCTGAGCAGCTGTCTGTGCGAACGATGAAGACCGTCTTCAGAGCAATGCGTTCCAACATTTACCTCCCTCCTTTCCTGAAGATATTGACTTTGGCTCAGAGACAGTTCCACACCTAGTTGTAAGATGATCAAAGCAATACTGGTGTTTCATTTTAAGGTTACATACTGCCCCAAGGTGCTGTTCAGATACAATATCGGGAAGAAGTGGGACACTGTATCAAAGTAGAAGATATTAAAGAGTGAGAGGAATTTGTGATCCTCTCTTATCTATCCAAGCTGGCATGTCTGCTGGAAGTGCAGCTTGGTTGCGAATCCTATCAAATCACATGGATCGGTTGGAGTGGCAGTAAAAGGCAATGAGAAATTTACAGGAGCTGGGGGTGTTACGGGTGGTAGTTGCAGGGAGGGAGATAAACCACAGATACAGTCAGGTAGATGGGTGACCTCCAGGAATGGTAGGAGAGGGAGGTAAGTAGTGTAGGAATCTCCTGTGGCTATCCCCATCTCAAACAAGTATGCTGATTTGGAAAATGTAGGGGGTGATGGACTCTCGGGGGAATGTAGCACTGACAGCCAGGTTTCTGGGACAGAGACTGGCTCTCATGTAACGGGGGGTACGTCAGGTTCCAAGCGATCGACTGTGATAAGTGACTCTCTAGTCAGAGGCACAGATAGATGTTTCTGAGGCCAACAGCGATACATCAGAATGCTGTGTGGTCTCCCTGGTACCAGGATCAAGGATATCACAGAGAGGGTGCAGAATATTCTCAAAGTGGGAGAGGGACCAGCGGGACGTCACTGTACACATTGGACCTAATGATATAGGAAGTGAAAAGGAGGACATTCCGAGGAAAGAATATAGGAAGTTAGGCAAGAATTTAAAAAGGAGGTCCTTGAGGGTGGTAAAATCTGGATCACTCCCGGTGCTACGAGCTGGTGAGGGTAGGAATTGGAGGATAGAGCAGATGAATGTGTGGCTGAGGACCTGGTGCAGTGGAGAAGGATTCACATTTTGGATCATTGGAATGTCTTCTATGGTATAAGTGACCTGTATAAGAAAGACAGATTGCACCGGAATTGGAAGGGGATTAATATATTGGCGGGGAGATTTTCTAGAGCTGCTCAGAAGGATTTAGACTAATAAGGGCATAGGGGTGGTGGGATGCAGGGAAATATTGAGAGAAGAGATCAGTCTGAGACTGGCACAGTTGGGAAAAGGAGCAAGTCAAACAGACTGGGTAGGCAGGAACAAAGCAGAGAATGAGGTAGGACTGATAAAATAAACAGCATTTATTTCAATGCAAGAGGCCTAACAGGTAAGGCACATAAACCCAGAGCATGGATAGGAACATGAAACTGGGATATCATAGCTATTACAGAGGTGTGGCTCAGGGATGGACAGGACTGGCAGCTCAATATTGCAAGCTATAGATGCTATGGGAAGGATCGAAAGGTGGGCAAGAGAGGAGGGAGACTGGTGTTCTTGATTAGGGATAACATTACGACTACGTTTAGGGAGCGTATTCCTGGGAATACATCCAGATAAGTTATTTGGGTGGAACTGAGAAATAACAAAGGGCTGATCACTTGATTGGGATTGTACTGTAGAACCCACTCCCCCAACCCCACAAAAGCCAATGGGACATTGAGAAATTTGTAAGGAGATCTCATTAGTCTGTAAGAATAATTAGGGTAGTTGTGGTAGGGGACTTTAACTTTCCAGACATACACTGGAACTGTCCATATAGTGTTAAGGGCTTGGATGGAGAGGAATTTGTTAAATGTGTACAATAAAAGTTTCTGATTCAGTTTGTGGAATTAACTACTACAGAAGGCGCAAAACTTTCCCTGCTCTCGGGAAAAAGGCAGAGCAGGTGACTGAGGTGTCAGTGGGGGAGGACTCTGGGGCCAGTGACCATAGTTCTATTCGTTTCTAAAAAATGACAGGAAAGGATAGACTGGACCTAAATGTTAAAGTTCCAAACTAGAGAAAGGCCAATTTTGACAGTATTAGGCAAGAAATTCAAAAGTTGATCGGGTGTGGATGTTCAGAGAAAATGGGAACTGCAGATGCTGGAGCATCCAAGATAACCAAGTGTGAAGCTGGATGAACACAGCAGGCCAAGCAGCATCTCAGGAGCACAAAAGCTGACGTTTCTGGCCTCTCTGATGAAGGGTCTAGGCCCGAAACGTCAGCGTTTGTGCCCCTGAGATGCTGCTTGGCCTGCTGTGTTCATCCAGCTTCACACTTTGTTATCTGGGTGTGGATGTTTGTGGGTAAAGGGATGGCTGGAAAATGGGAAGCCTTCAAAAATGAGGTAACGAGAGTTCAGGGACAGTATTTTGCTGTTCAGGTGAAGGGCAAGGCTGGTAGGTGTAGGGAATGCTGGATGATTAGAGAAATTGAGGTTATGGTCAAGAAAAAGAAGAAAATATATGCCAGGTATAAATTGCAGAGGTCGAGTGAATCCTGAGAAGAGTATAAAGGCAATAGGAGTATTCTAAAGAGGGAAATTGGGAGGGCAAAATGGGGACATGAGATAGCTTTAGCAAATAGGGTTAAGGGGAATTCAAAGGGATTCTACAAATATATTAGGACAAAAGGGTAACTAGGGAGAGAGTAGGGCCAGTTAAAGATCAACAAGGTTACCTATTTGTTGATCCGCGGGGTTGGGGGGCGATACTGAATGAGTATTTTGCATCAGCGTTTACTGTAGAGAGGATATTGAAGATAGAGAATGTGTGGAAATAAATAGCGACATCTTGAAAAATGTCCATATGACAGAGGAGGAGATGCTGGACATTTTAAAATGCACAAAGCTGGATAATTCCCTGGCACCTGATCAGGTACGCCCAAGAATTCTATGGGAAGCTAGGGAAGTGTTTTCTGGGTCCCTTGCTCGATAGCCACAGATGAGATGCTGGAAGGCTGGTATGATGTGGTGCCCAGTTATCAATGACAAAGACCTCTTGCACACTAATAACTTTGTGATTGGCTCACAAAGAAGTGTGAATGTTCAGGCGAGAAGCTATCAGGTCTCTGGAAGAGAAGGAAGTGTCATTGCTCTGCAGCAGGAAGCATTTCAAGTTGAAGATAGCCAGTTTATTTCCCCATCTCAGTTGCAAGCTGTGTCTTTTAATTAATAAGTGAGAGGCTTTTATAAGTATGAACCAGTTAGCCAGTGCCTCTTGCAGACAAGTGAAAGCATCTGGAGAAGGAAGATCGAGAAACAGCGTTCTGATCAGCAGAAGGATCACCTCAGCATACCATGTGGAAGGGACGACTGCCTTTCCAGCCATTCCATCCACCTGTAACACCCATACACCCATGTTTTGTTTTGTTTCAGTCTGTGAGTGTGTGCAGAGGGGGAATTTTATGAGTGGCTTAGTTTTAACTAATAGAGCTATATGTGTTGATGGTTTATAATTGTTCACTTGTAGTTCGAATTAATAGTAATTTGTGTTAAGTACAGGAACCTGGTGTGTGCTTTCTGTCAACCTGAAAGACAGGGAAATTAGGGAGCTCTTCTTATTTTGAAATATCTTTAACTTTTGTGATGACTCAGGGAACAGTTGGGGGTGGGGTGGGGTGTGGGGGAGGAGGTTGATATCCAGCATGTTCCCCCACTGCACTGCAATAGACTTCACAGCCAGTTTTCAAAGATAATCTGTGTTAGAGAGGGAGACAGCAGTATATGGATAACATCACTGGTTTAATAATGCAGAGGCCCCAGGCTAATGTTGAACTTTTAACTTGATTCTTTTTATTTTTCTAGTTTACATTAAAAAGCACTTTAATGTTAACGATTACCTTATTTGTTTATTTTTCCACTTGTTTGATGAAGGTACTGCTTAACTTTTTAAACTTTGTTTCTTTTGCTACTCTGTCCCTAGGTATTTTGTACCTAGAGGTGCCTTTGTTCTTAAGAGTGGCGACATTATACACTTTTTGCTGTACTCCGGTATTTGAGTACATGTGCCAATAAAAGCTGAAACCAAATCTAATGCTATGGGGACACAAGTTCAAATGCCACCACAGCAACTGGTGGAAGTTAGGTTGAAGTGATAAATGTGGACTGCTGCTGCTCAGTTCAGGAATGAAATCTTGTCGTCACCTACATGTGACTCCTGACCCACTGCCATGTGTTTGGTTCTTAACCACCCCCTGAAATAGCTCAGAGAGCCACTCAGTTCAAGGGTGATTAGGAAAAGACAACAAATGCTGGCCTTACTAGTGAGATCTACGCTTCCACTTGCGGGAATAAGTATCACAAGGGGGATCTCCCCAAATCTGCTTTGAAATGGGCCAAAGGGATTGCCCTGACAGGGCAGACATTGACCTTGGGTTAGAATCCCATCTGAAAGACAACACTCCGTCACCGCTTCATTGGTGGTGTCCACCTGGATTATGTGTTTAGGACTCTGGAGTGAAGTTTGAGCCCAAAACCTTCTGACTAGTAGCATTGCTGCCCACAAAGACACCAGAGCCAATCCTACTGCTGTTCTCATCCCAGCATTCACCGGTGCTTCCTAATGGGAGCCGACTGATAGCCACCTAGTCATTCCTAGCTTGACCCCACTCCTGATGCTTGCTGGGAGGCTAATGTAGTGATGCCGTCACCTTCCCAGTCTGCTCCATTCTTGAGCTACCGGCTTACCTGAGGCCAGTTAACTCACTACCATTTTGGGAAACCGAATGCAGTGTCTTTCTGGTGTGCGTTAGAGAGAGGACAGTTGTGTTTGTGTGTGTGTGTGTGTGTGTGTGTGTGTGTGTGTGTGTGTGTACGTAGTAATTAGATGTGGGACCAGCCTCATGTTTTGGGGGTGTTGTTATTTCTCCTTCTGACATGACAGCTCTTGCGGTCGGGGCCTGTGAAGCAGGTGTGATAATAAATGATATCACAGGGAGATTGCCGTCTTCGCATTTTGCAAGATCTCTGGCTCACGTGCTTTATCAAAATCTTCGCTTGGCTTTCACAGCTGCCCTGAAAAAGGGAAAGTGTTGCAAAAGCCTGGGGCTACAGGAATTCTGCCGATGTTGCGGGCAAAGGCTCAGGGCTTCGACGAGACACCGTGCAGCAAGGCTGGGCCACAGCCCTGCTTGATGGATGCCAATTCTGATTGGCTGCATCCCCGGAGCTCCCAACACATAATTATTGCCAATCTCTCTCCTGCCGTGGATTGTCCAACATGCCCACCCTGGCAGTGCCCTGCCTTTCCCGTCGCTGATCTCAAAGCCAATCGGATGGCTCTTGACTGCCAGTTTGGGAATGCCTTCTTCATGAGCCATTTCCAACACTTCCAAAGCTATTCGTGGAAAGTGTTGAAAGAACATGGAAGTGCGGACAAGTTTTTTTTTCCTGCGAACCCTTCAATTTTTATTTCATCTCTCAGGTTGCCCGCAGTATAAGCCATGGAGAATACTTTTCAACTTCTGGAGAGTTGGCAGATCTAACCTGGTTGGGAACCAGACTAATCAGATCTACTCCCCTACCTGGTCCCTGTTACCCTGCATTTCCATGAACATCCATGAACACTATGGGCAATTTAGCCTGGCCAATCCACCTAACCTGCACATCTTCAGACTGTGGGAGAAAACCCATGCAGACACAGGGAGAACACATAAAATCCACATTGAACTAAGGTCCCTGGCACCCCAAGGCAGCAGTGCCAACCACTGAGCCACTGTGCCACCCCATGATAAACACTAAGTATGTACAGTTCAAACTTTCACCTTTACTGTGAAGCTGCCAGAGGCTGCGAGATGGGGAGCAACATCTTCACTCAGAGGCTGGTGAATACTTGGATTCTACACTCCCCAGGACTGTGGAAGCTCAATCCCTGAGCAGGTTTGAGACAGAAATCAATAGACTTCTGGAGACTAATGTCATTAATGCATGTTCAGGGATAAGTGTCCATCCATTGACTCTGAGTACACTTCCTGTTGCCTCAGGAAAGAAGCCAGCATAATCCCATCCCAGTTATACTCTCTTCCAACCTCTTCCATCAGGCAGAAGATACAAAAGTTTGAAAACATGTACCAACAGATTCAAGAACAGCTTCTTCCCTGACGTTATCAGACTTAAGAACAGACCTTTCATATGTTAGAGCTGGTCTTTCTCTGTAGCTGTAACATTGTATTCTGCAATCTGTTCTATTGTCCTGATGTAATTATGTCAGGTATGACTTGCCTGGATAGCACAGAAAACAGTAATTTTCGCTGGATCTTGGTACATGTGCCAATAGCAAATCAAATCAAGTTAAATCAAATAATTCAAAGATAATGGGGAACATTGCACCACGGGGATGATTAGCTAGGATCTAGATTAGCAGGGCAGGCTCAATGGGCTGAATGGCCTACGCTAGTTCCTTTGTGATTTTCCCGCCTGTCCCCAGTGTGCCATGAATGGTTATATTTTCATATTCACGTTAATCCCTTGCATCACATTAACTAGAAGACAAAGGCAGGATTTACCCCAGTGTTAAATGCCCTGCAGTACATACACAGTGTGAAGAGGAGGATGGTTTACATTGCCTAATTAAGTTGCCACACAGAGACACACTGGGTAATTTGTGGTGAGGGCATGAATGCACTGCAGAGATGGTAGTAAAGTTGGATGCTTTAAGGACATTTAAGCAACTCTTGGATAGGCACATGGATGATAGTAAAATGAATGGTATGCAGGTTAGTTTTGATCTTAGAGTAGAATAATAGGTCAGCACAACATCATGGGCTGAAGGGTCTGTGCTGTGCTGTACAGTTCTGTGTTCTAATTTTTATTATGGACGAGTGGGAGTCAAAGTGAGCAGCACAGACTTGCGTACTGGTCTGGGACTGCTGCTGTTGCCTGTGAATAAATGCGAGCCTGTTCTGGTACCAGGGATGTGCGTAGGTAGCACAGCTTGTGTAGATCACTCTCTTGGCATGTCCATCTTCTGTCCCGTACAGCCAAAAGCGATGATGAAGACTGCATCGGCAAACTGGAGCAGTTGCAATGCAAAGGAGGGGATGACTCCAAAGATCCCAAGCGACCGAAGAGACCTCGGACTATTCTGACCACGCAACAGAGGCGTGCTTTCAAGGCATCTTTTGAGGTGTCTTCCAAGCCCTGCAGAAAGGTGAGGGGCAGATACAGTATGGGGCTGGGGGAGTGAGGGGAGTGGGGGATGTCCGGTGGTCCTGCTGGGCATTACTAGCCCAGCCACCCTGTAACCTGGGCAGATGACACAGTCTTCCTGCCCATCCCGGGGCCAGAGGTCAGCCACAGTGTGTAGTAACCACCTCCTGCACGGCAGGGAATGCCCCCTTGATGCTCCCACCACTCCCACACACTGCACCAGTTTAAAGTTAGCGGATGGTTTCGGTACACCCTGGGAGCGATGGATGCCCATGTGACCTGATCCTGACCTCAGTGCCAGTGACCTCAAATGCCACACATGCACCTCCCCTTGGCCAAAGCGCTCCGTGACTTCGCGATGTGTCAGCTGAGGTCGGGGGTTGTGGAGCTTCTGTGAAGGTCTGGCAGAGGAAAGAATTGCTCGGTACAGAGTCGACGAGCTGAATGGCCTCCTTCCATGCCTTCGTGACTGTCTTAGGGGAGGGGGAGATGGATGGGCAGGGGAAATAAAGCAGATCCAAAGACACCTTCAGCCACTTCTGTTCTGACGTGGATTTGTTAACACCGGGTTGTTATCAGGCTGAGGGAATCAGTGAGGGAGGATCAATACTGGCTGTGTGGCAGGATTACCTCATGATGAGATTGGGTTTGAATCCATTGGAATCAGAAGTGATCTGATTGAAACTGAAGGAGACATGACAGAGTAGATTGATCCTTTGTGGGAGAGACTAGGGCAGGTAATTTAAAATTACGGGGTCTCCTGTTTAATACGAATATGAGGATGATTTTATTTTCCTTTGAGGGTCTTGGGGCACTGTTCTCCGGAAACTGATGGAGACCAGGTTTGAGGCAGAGGCAAACTTTTTTGGCTGTCACGGTGGTTGTGGGGGCGTGGGGGAGGGGGGTGGGTGTGGTCAAAGGTGATCAAGGCGAGGCAGAAATATGGAGTCGATGCCACAGTCAGATCTGCCTTGAATAGAGGAGCAGGTTCCAGGGGCCGATTAGCCTACACTTGCCCCCGAAACTGTACATTTATGTATTCATAAAGACTCGTCCTTTTTTTCGAAGGTGAGGGAGACTCTTGCAGCTGAAACGGGTCTGAGTGTCCGTGTTGTGCAAGTCTGGTTCCAGAATCAGAGAGCCAAGGTAAGTCAGGGGCAGGTAAGACTAAAACAAACTTGCTGGAAAAGCTCAGCAGGCCTGTCAGCCTCTCTGAAGGAGAAAAACAGAGTTAACGTTTCGGGTCACTGTGTCCCTCCCCCATCAAACCATGGCTCTGAGGAACGGTCACCGGACCCAAAACTCTGTTTTATTCATTCAAAGGTGCTGCCAGACCCGCTGAGCATTTCCAGTAACTTCTGGTTTTGTGCAGGTAGCACTAAACTGGGGAAAGGTCTTGCCCCTGAGCTGGTAGCAATTAGTCTTCAAGATGCTGTGGTGAAGGAGTTACTTGAGGTATAGTAATTGGACGTTCCTGTGGGAGAGACACAGTGACCCCTCGCTGTGGGAGGGACGGGTAGACCCTTTGCTGTGGGAGGGACACAGTGACCCATCGCTGTTGGAGAGACAGATAGACCCCTTGCTGTGGGAGAGACAGATAGACCCCTTGCTGTGGGAGGGACACGGTGACGCCTCACTGTGGGAGAGACAGATAGACTCCTCGCTGTGGGAGGGACACAGTGACCCCTTGCTCTGAGGGACACAGTGACCTCTCGCCGTGGAAGGGACGGATTAAATTTCTTTTTTCTCTCTCTCTGAACAGTAATGCCCTCTCTCTCTCTCTTTCTCTCTCTCTCCCTCCCTCCCCCTCTCTCTGCCTCTCTTTCACCAGATGAAGAAACTCGCTCGTAGGCAGCAGCAACAGCAACAAGACCAGCAGAACACACAGCGGCTGAACACAGGTTAGAATAGGTCTGATCTCGGACTATGAGAGAGAACCATCAGTTCATCCTGCAGGCGGATGACCTTTCACCTTGCCATCACTGTGCCAGCTGAGTGCAGATCCTGAGGAGCCAGTCCATCTGGTTCTGAACCTGACAGGCCAATTGCACAAACAGCTAGGGGACAGCAGGACAAGGGTACAGAGCCAATGCATTGTTGAACCAGTGGGTGTTAATCAAATGCAGCTCAATGTGGGGCTGACGAAAGGCAAAAGTGAGAGGGTGGAATTTTGGTAAGTCTGAGTGGGAGTGAATTAGGAAGTCCACCTCTGTATTTGTGACTTCACCCTGTTGGTTTAGTAGCTGTGAGGTACTTTAGATCTTGTCTTTACTTCCAATGTGTCAACATGTGCCCCCCCAGTCTTTCTCCATACCTCTTCCTAGCAGCTTCTTCCATGTCAACTCATGTCCTGTCATACCCTCCATGTGCCATGGCACCTCAATGTCACCCTGTGACCTCAGAAGCCAGTCATCCATTTAGACTGACCTCACGAAGTCCTGTTAGAGATGAAAACCAAGTTTTCTGACATGCAATGGAATTCTCTTACTCGATAGTGAAAATAAAATCTAATCAAACCCACTTGAACATTTTAGGTCCCCTTAGGCATTCAATTTGTTACAGAGGTAAACCAACTTTTATTCAGCTGTTGTAACAATAAAGCCACTGCTGCCCCAAAACCTCAGTCAAAGTGGGGATTGAATGCGTGCAGTGGGCATCATTCTGCTAACTCACTAAATGCCTGCTCAAACCAACCATCAAAATATGGTGTCACCCTCCCCCCACTTCTTCTGAGGTGTGTTTTTGTATTTTTTGAAAATCAGCCAAGCGTTCATGACACCCTCTGTTCCAAAAAACAGCCCTTGCAAATTGTCTACAATCAACATTAATTGAAACTGCAGAAATAGAGGGTGTTTTTGTTTCATTGCCTACGCCAAACAGCTTGTCAGTTCAAAGCAGCCTATTAAAGGACATTTAAAACAAAAACTCTCACCAAAGGCTTCAACTTCTTTTCCATCTTTAAAGAGCTGGAGATTTTTGTCCGGTCATGATGCTCAGACAGTCCTTTCAAAGATTTTTATGTTGACTCCATTACTTCATGACCCCATTTCAGGCTCTTGAAGCCGCAACATTGAGGTCTGCTTGAACTTAACACTAATTTTAAATAACCCCGTGGAGTTTCTCTCCTGTGTGAGTCACATCCTGCCACTTTGTCTTGCTGGCAAAATTGGCACCTTCCAGTAATTAGGATGGCATTTCTGCATTTGGGCCCCATCCACCATTTTTGTTGTTCCCTTGAGTTGAGCCCTAATCTGCAGAAATCTCACTCTGTACGTGGAGAGTGGGGAGTGGGCAGTTTGGATGGGGTCTTGCTTTTAATGGAGTTTTGATGCTGGGGGAGTCTTGATGTTGTGGCGGTAGGGTACAGAATACTGACTGGCTTGGACAGAGTGGATGTTGGGAAGATGTTTTCATTTGTAGGAGAGACTAGGACCTGAGGGCACAGCCTGAGACTAAAGGGAAGATCTTTTAGCACGGAGAAAGGAGAAATTTCTTCAGCCAGAGAGTGATGAATTTATGCAATTCCCTGCCACAGAACGCTGTGGAGACCAGGTCATTGAGTACATTTAAGACTGAGCTTGATAGGTTCTTGATTATTAAGGGTTATGGGGAGAAAGCAGGAGAATGGGGTTGAGGAACTTATCAGCCATGATTGAATGGAGGAACAGGCTCAATGGGCAGAATGGCTTGGGACTTGGATCATTCTCGGCATGAAGTGGTCTGCATGGGTCTGAGTATGGGAGGGGAAGGTACTGGGAGTCAGGAAGGCATCTGAGTGTGAAGGGGCATGGGATGGCCTGCCAGTGGGTGCTGGGAATTGTCTGGGTCTGTGGAGAACCTGGGAATGTCAGAGTGCTGGGAGAATCTGGGTGTGGGGGCGAGTCTTATGGCCAAGGGAAGGCAGTATCTGAATGTGGGGCTTCTAGATCTGCAGTTGTGTGGGTTGTTGGTGGGATGTTGGTTGAGGGTCTCTGGACGTGGGTTTTCTAAGTTTGGGGGTGAGCAGACCCTGGAAGGGGACTGGGTATGGGGATTATCTGGGCTGGGAAGCCTTGTTGGGGCGGAGCGGTGTGTCTGGGTAGGGGAGGCTGGTTGCGGGGGCTCAATGTGTGGATGGAGTCTGAGCATTGAGCTTTATGTACACATTGTGTCAATTTCAGCTCTTAGCCATTCCAATTTCATATGAGCCGCAACATCTGCTGTTCTCCTAAATTCCTGCAAACCTTTCCATTCAGATATGTCTCCAGGTGCTTTCACCATTGAATACCTTTCATTCATCCCTTTTTGATAATTCTCTCGTTCCTTCTAGGTGTAAAAGAATAGGTAAGTAGAGAAGTTAGATTGTCTGAAAACAGTGAAGAAGAATGAACTTTTAAATATTAATAAGTTACAAGAACTACAAGAGCAGGTCAGAGGCTAGGAATACTATGATGACTAAATCACCTCCTGACTCCCAAAGTCTGTCCGCCATTTATAAGGCACAAATCAGGAGTGTGATGGAATACTTCCCCCTTGCCTGGATGGGGGCGGCCCCAAAAACACTCAGGAAGCTTGACACCATTCAGGACAAAGCAGCCCGCTTGTTTGGCATTACATCCACAAGTATCCACTCCCTCCACTACCGACGGTCAGTAGCAGCAGTGTGTACTATCTACAAGTTGCACTGTAGCAATTCACCAAAGATCTTTAGACAGCACCTTCCAAACCCATGGCCACTTCCATCTGGAAAGACAAAGGCTGCAGATACATGGGAACACCAGCTCCTGCAAGTTCCCCTCCAAGCCACTCACCATCCTGACTTGGAAATATATTGCTGTTCCTTCACCATTGCTGGGGTCAAAATCCTGGAATTCCCTCCCTAAGGATATTGTGTGTCTACCTACAGCACATGGACTTCAGCGGTTCAAGAAGGCAGCTCACCACCACCTTCTGTAGGGCAACTTGGGATGGGCAATAACTGCTGGCCCAGACAACGACGCCCACATCCCAAAAGTGAGTGAACAAAGATCCTAAATGTCAAAAAGGTCCATGTTCCAGATGGGATAGAGCCAAAGGACATAGAATGGAAAATACAGAGCCTCTGCCCACAATTTCCAATCTTCATTCACCGAAGCAGTGGTCTCAGTGGACTGAAGAATTAGACATGTTACAGCCCTATTTAAAAATGAGCAGAGAATCAAACCCAGCATCTGCAGTCCATCATCCTCATGGCAATGGTGGGGAAACCTCGAGAGATGACCATAACCCAAAACTGATTTATCGGTATTTAGAGCCAGATAGATGAATAAATGAAATCAGGAGAAATTTGTTGAAGCAAATTGTGTTTGACTGACAGGAGCATGTTCTTTGACAATACAGTACGGAGCTGGAGGAACACAGCAGGCCAGGCAGCGTCAGAGGAGCAGGAAAGTTGACATTTCCGGTTGAGATCCTGACTTGAGATCCTTTGTCAGGATCCTGACCTGAAATGTCAGCTTTCCCGCCCCTCTGATGCTGCCTGGCCTGCTGTGTTCCTCCAGCTCCACACTGTTACCTCTGACTGTAGCATCTACAGTTCTTGTTAGCTCCATGAGCATGTTCTTTGATGTTTTATGAACCAGATCAAACCTCCTCAATATATTGAAAAGACAGTCTAAACCTTTTCTTATTTTAAAGGTAAATGCAAGGTGTTGTATCCCAAATGCAGTTGAATTGGTCAAACTACTGGATTTAAAGCAAAACATACTATATTCACCCACTATGGTTAAAATATAACAAAAGAAAGAAGGAATTAGAATAACTTTACTGACACGTTAACTGTTACTAATTAACTGTTTCAATAGAGTTAACATCCCATAAATACACACTTGACAAAGGGCAAATTCATAAAGCAAATTGTCTCACATACAACACCAGCAGCCCAGGTGGAAGACAAAATTGAGACAGTTCTGAGAGAGTATAGCAGCCAGGAGAGATTTACTGCAGTTTCCAACTCTGCTGAGATCCTAGCAACTACTACTGCTGCTGAAAACTAAAAAGCAAAACTGAAAATCCTGGTTCTCTGAGAGTTTGACCACACCCATTCAGGCTGCCTCTATTGTTCCAAATTATTAAAAATAAAACAAGGCCTCACAAGCTGTTTACACTCGGACTTTGGTCAACTGCTCAAATCCTCTGCCTTAAAAAGCTCTCTTCCAAAAAAAAGGACAAGGTACACCTCTTAAATTCATGGTATCATCCCAGATGATGTAAAGGTGAGATTTGACGAGGAAAGTGCAGTTGATGTTGCGTATGTGGACTTTAGAAAAGCTCAAACCAATATTTAGGAAGGGATGCAAAGCAGGGAGTTGCTTTTGAAAATTGAAGTGGGTATACAGGGCTGTTGCCTACATGCGTACTACACTTTACCTCTCTGAGCAAGTGGCGTCAACGTTTTGGGGCATTGTTTCAAAGTATGTAGATACCTCAAAGCTTGAAAATAAGTAAACATTGAGCAGATGTAACAGATACAAAGCCAATATGTACAAGTGAATGGGTGGCAGGCACAGGGGCTGATTAATTTACTGGAGGGGAAAATGAAGTGGTGCATTTTGAAGGTATGAGAAGTGTGATAGATAAAAGGGTGCAATTTTAAAAGGAGGGCTAAAGCAACAGATAATACATTCAAGAAGGATCTCGAAGAATGAAGCACCGAGTCTGGAGCTGGATTGAAAGGGATGGTGATGGACTGGTGGAGTTTTGCTGCCTTTTGCATGGGGTATGCCAGTCTAAGTAAGGAAAGGACAGTGAGTCCTGAGCACTGTGTACACACGTCTTTAATAGTGACAAGTGCAGTTAAAAGTCTTTGAAAAGTCAAACTTCCTTGCTTTTGTGTCTCCCTTCCCATTCCACCATTCTCCCCCCATCAATTTATTTTCTCAATTCCCTTTTGAAAGTTATATTGAACATGTTTCCAACCCTATCCATTCCAGACTGCACCTTCTCACTGCGGGAATGATCTCTTTCCCCATATGAGAGCGAGAGAGAGAGAGAGAGAGAGTGAGTGCCAAGAAGGTGCCAGGATTTCAGTTCTGTGGAGGGTCCATTCCCCACTGAACTGGGAAAGTTAAGAGGAAGTTGGGTCGAGGTGTTAAATCACGTGAAAGCTTTTGGTCAAGTTAATCACAGGGGAGGCAATGGCCTAGTTGTATTATTACTGGACTGTTAATTCTGAGAGACTCAGACAATGTTCTGGGTATGTAGGTTCAAATCCTGCCACAGCAGATGGTGGAATTTGAATTCAATAAAAATATCTGGAATTAAGAATCTAATGATGACCATGAATCCATTGTGGATTGTCAGGAAATATCCCGTCTTAGTTCACTAATGTCCTTTATGGAAGGAAACTGCCATCTTTACTTGGTCTGGCTTACATGTGGCTCCAGACCCACAGCAATGTGGTCAACTCTTAACTGCCCTCTGGGAAATTAGGGATGGGCAAGAAATGCTGGCTTATCCAGTGATGCCCTCACCTTGTGAATGAATAAAGAGGGAAATGGAAATTCAGGGCAAAACTGTTTCTAATGGCAGAGTTTGGCTGTTGGAAGGTGCAGATAATTAGCAAACAAATCAGAGGGGAGGGGAGAACAAAAACAAGAGCTGTTATCATCTTATGTCATCTTCAAACAGGAAATTAATTGGTTGTGGGAAGAATATGTTCAGGGATATGGGATAAAAGAGAGACTAATTAGACAGCTTTATTGGAGCACCAGTACAGTCACAATGGGCTAAAGGGACTCCCCACTTATCCTATCACTCTAATGCAGTGACTGCTCATTACCATAAATCTGTGCAACCTTGTGATCAGCCAGAGGAAAGAGTTGCTGTTTGTTTGGTTTTGTCAAAGCTGTCTATTAAATCTTCATTCAGCTTTCTTCACTCAACAGCCCCAAATACTGAGATGTCACCTTGTAGCTGAAGTCCCTTGTCCCAGTCCTGTGTACTTTCTGTGGCATCTTGCCTGAAGTGATGCCCAGAGCCCAATACCAGCCTTCAGAGGAGGCCTAGACTAGCGATGTTGAAAACAAAAGGGTTTATCAGGACTTCCTCGTACAAGTTTGGAGCTGGATAGAATGTACTGCTATGTGACAATCATTTCACTTTATTTCTTTTTCTTGTGCAGTCCCAGCGAACAGTTCCAATAACCCTGGAATGGAAACGATGATGAACCCTTATACAAGCCTGCCTCCACAGCAGCTCCTGGCTATTGAACAGAATGGATATAGCACCGATCCTTTTCGACAAGGCCTCACTCCTCCTCAGATGCCGGGAGACCATATGCACCCTTATGGTGACTGCTTCTTTCTCCTTGAGATTTCAGCCAATTTTTTTTTTCAGAGAAAGCAAAAGCCTCGTATTGAATCCCAGAATAACAAACCGACCATTCCAAGTCATGGCAGCACCTTCAATGTCCCCGCTTTTCCAGCCCTTCCTCTGCTAGGAAGGACTATTCCTATCTATTTTGCCCTGACGCCCTTGAACATCTCTGTTCAACCCTCCTTTTCTCCAGGAGCGACAGCCTCCCTGCTGCCAGCCTATCCACGTAACTGAGGTTTCTCACCCTTGGAACCAATCTCTTCCAACTTTTCTGCACCGTCTCCAATAGCTTCCACAGCGCAGTGCCAGAACTGGAGGCAAAACTCTAGTCAAGGCCTACATTTTTACACATGTTTATCGGAACACCCTTGCTTTTGTATTCTCTACCCTGATTTCTAAAGCCCAGGACCCCTTGTGCTTCGGTGGTTTCTTAAATCTGCTCCCTGCCATTTGAAACAGATTGTGTTCCTATACACTACCAGGTCCCTGTACACCCTTTAGAATTGTACTCTTCATTTTGTACTGTGTTTCATTGCCTTTCCCATTAAAATGGATCATTTTGTGTTCCTCCATATTAATTTTCATCTGCCATATATCCACCCATTCTACCAGCCTATCTATGCCCTCTCAGAGCTTTTCATTACCCACCTCATAGTGCCAGTCCTTGTGAATATGTGGTGCCCAGAGCTGGGCTAATGGCTCAGGTCTAACTAATAATTGCTTAGCTTAGCTTCTTCAAAGAGGAGTTGGACAGTCTGTTGTCTGAGGATGGGTTTGAAGATTACAGGGATCGGTCTAGTTTGACATGTCCAGGTAAGAATGAGTTTTGTGACACCAGGCCTGAGTAAGGAAGAGAGCTTTATCCAGAACAACGAAGGTTGAACCTTGGAGCTGTGAAGCCAGGTAAATACTTTGAAGTATTATTTCACAATCTTTGAAGTTCTAGGCATGTCTGAAGACTACTTCCCTTTGAGAGATCCAATTGGGGTGCTGGTAGTTTGCAAAGTACACTGAGAGGAATTTACATTCTCAACAAAAAGGCTGTTCAGCCCTTTAGGGGAGGTAATGACTTTGAGTTGTTATTACGGGACTGTTAATCCAGCGACTAAAGTACTGTTCAAGGGACCCAGGTTCAAATCCTGCCATGTCAGATGGTGGAAGTTGAATTCAATAAACATCTGGAATTAAGAGTCTAATGATGACCATGAATCCATTGTTGATTTTTGGGATAAACCCATCTGGTTGACTAATATCCTTTAGGGAAGGAAACTGCCATCCTTACCTGGTCTGTGACTCTTTCTGGACAATTAGGAATAGGGAATAGCCTATCCAGTGACACTCTTGTCATGTGAATGAATTTTGAAAAAAAAACACAGGTGGGATGTAATATGTTAAAAGTCTCCAAACCCTAACTGACACTATGAAATTAGAGTTGACCAATTTTGGATTTAATGGAATAGAATTGGTTGGCTGAAGAGCTGGCAAGTAAAGCCCATCCCTTGCATTTAGATTGCTCATTTGAGTATTTTAACAAGGTTCGGGTGCCCACATTTTAGCTCCGTCTTCAACTTAACGCCAGACCCTTGTCTTTCCCAGAAAACCTGAGGCAATGGGGAGGAAAACTGAAGAGTTAAATGCTTTTACAGCACTGCTTGTGGGCCAAGAGGAAACATAAATATTTCTTGTCAGCTTCCAGGCTAGCTGGGCCTCCACTACAATCAGACTCCCAGCTCACAAAAAGGCGTAAAAAAAAAATGTCCCCATGTCCATTTTAAATCTATCTCCTCTCACCTTAAAAATATGCCCCCAAATACCCCCTAGAGAAAAGCCATCTGTCATTCATCTTATCTATATCCCACATTATTTTACAACCTCTGTAAGGTCACCCCGCAACCTCCTATGCTCCAGTGAAAAAGTCCCAGCCTCTCCTTATAACTCAAACCCTCTATTCCTGGCCACATCCTGGTAAATCTCTTCTGAGTCCTCTTAAGGTTAATAATATCCTTCCTGTAACAGGGCAACCAGAACTGGACACAGAAGAGGCCTCACTAACGTCCTATACAACCTAAACATTACACCCCAACTCCTATAGTCAAAGGACTGAGCAATGAAGGAGAACAACGTCTCCCAGGAACCACCAACTCCTTCCATTGATCACCGAATTCCAGGGAATATTCATTGAACACCTGCCATTGGCAACCCTGTCCCTTGTCTGTTTCTGATCTGTGGCGAGCATACCATTTACAGGCTCTCATCACCGGCACCATCTTTTCCATACATTGTTAATCCTCTTCAATAAATTCGAAATTCCCATTTGGATAAGAGGTGGGAAAATTCTGCTACCCCCATCCCCACCACTCCAACACACACCTTATCCTGCACAACGTTTACCCCTCGACCAAGATGACTAAACTAGATGATTTGGTTTGTGGGATCTTGCTGTGCATAGTTTTTTTTTGTCAGTAACTATTTCGCCTGTGGACTGCAAAACACTCTGGGGTAATTTCAAGGGTATCGAAAGGTAGCTCCTGACATTGCTGAGGCTGATTTTTCCTGGAGTACCGAGGGCCTTTTTCCAAAGTACACGTTTCACCAAGATGAAGGTGTAGAGGGTAGAGGCTTGGCAGTACCTGATGAGGAACAGAGAACTCTCCCCAGCACAGTGCCCAACAGTTACCCCTCAGCTTAGATTGTTGGAGATGAGCCAGGCACTTCCCAAGGTGGCCACTGGCATTTCCCTGACAGAATTTTATTTCTTTTCCCCCCACCTCCCCGTCTCAACATTAGAATCCTGACAATGTTGGGACAGGCCCCTCGGCCCAACAAATCCACACCAACCCTCAGAGCATCCCACCCAGAACCATTCCCCTATAACCCACCTAATCTACACATAACTTGAACACTGTGGGCAATTTAGCATGGCCAATCTACCTAGCATGCCTATCTTTGGAATATGGGAGGAAACCAGAGCACCCAGAGGAAACCCACACAGACATGAGGATAATGCGCAACCTCCACACAGACAGTCATTGTGGGTGGATTCAAACCCAGGTCCCCAGTGCTGCGAGGCAGCAGTGCTAACCACTGAGCCACTGTGCTGCCAATGTTGATGCTTTTTCTGAAAAAAGTAACAAATTGATCACAAACCTGCAGCCTCTCAAGAAAGCAGTTGAGGGGGCAATTAGGATGGGCAATAAACACATGCTGAGCCAGCGGCTCTCGTAAAAGAATTTTAAAAAATACACTGCCAGGCAACTTGAGAATGTACTAATTAGCTCCTTGTTCCCTTTATTTAAATGATGAGGTGGATTGAGTCCAGAATAAACCTGCAGAAACCTATATTCTATAGAAACAGATAAAATTGCAACAGGACTTGACAGGTTAGGGTGTTCACAAAGACCAGGGAGTCCAGAACCTGAGTGTCACAGTATAAGGATGTGGGGTAGGCCATTTTGGACTGAAATAGGGACAAATGTCTTTGCCCAGGCAGCGGTGAGCCTGCTGGAATTCTCTGCCTCAGTGTGTAGCACTGCTACCTCAAAGGTCAGGGACCCTTGTTTGCTTCCACCCTCAGGTGACTGTCTGTGTGGAATTTGCACATTCTCCCTGTGTCTGCGTGGGTTTGTTCTGGTTTCCTTACTGGTGGTGTGCCTCAAAGATCTGTTTTGGAAGCACTGCTGTTTGTCATTTTTACAAATGACTTGGACGCAGGCATTGGTGGATGGGTTAGTAAGTTTGCAGATGACACTAAAGTCGATGAAGTGGTGGACAGTGTGGAAGAATGTTGCAGGTTGCAGGGAGACTTGGATAAACTGCAGAATTGGGCCGAAAGGTGGCAAATAGAGTTAAATACGGATAAATGTGAGGTGATTCACTTTGGGAGGAAGAATAGGAAGGCAGAATACTGGGTCAATGGAAAGATTCTTGGTAGTGTAGATGTGCAGAGGGATCTTGGTGTCCATGCACATAGATCCCTGAAAGTTGCCACCCAGGTTGATAGTGCTGTTAAGAAGGCTTACGGTGTTTTAGGTTTTATTGGCAGAGGGATTGAGTTCCGGAGCCATGATGTCATGCTGCAACTGTACAAAAGGCTAGTGCGGCCTCATTTGGAAAATTGCGTGCAGTTCTGGTCACCCCATTACGGGAAGGATGTGGAAGCATTGGAAAAGGTGCAGAGGAGATTTACCAGAATGTTGCCTGGTCTGAAGCGCAGGCTCTATGAAGAAAGGCTGAGGGACTTGGGTCTGTTCTCATTGGAGAGAAGGAGGCTAAGAGGGGATTTAATAGAGACATACAAGATGATTAGAGGATTAGATAGGGTGGACAGTGAGAGTCTTTTTCCGAGGATGATGACTTCAGCTTGTACAAGGGGGCATAGCTACAAATTGAGGGGTGATAGATTTAAGACAGATGTCAGAGGCAGGTTCTTTACTCAGAGAGTGGTAAGGGCGTGGAACGCCCTGCCTGCCAATGTAGGTAACTCAGCCACATTAGGGGCATTTATACAGTGCTTGGATAAGCATATGGATAATGATGGGATAGTGTAGGGGGAGGGACTTAGATTAGTTCACAGGTCGGCGCAATATCAAGGGCTGAATGGCCTGTTCTGCGCTGTATTGTCCTATGTTCTAATCCAACAATGTGCAGGTTGGGTGGATGGGCCAGGCTAAATTGCCCCACAGTGCTCAAGGGATGCCGAGATTAGATAGGTTAAAAGGGGGCTGGGTCTGGGTAGGATGCTCTGACGGTCAGTGTGGACTTGTTGGGCCAAAGGGCCTGTTTCCACACTGCAGTATTACAGTTGCAGAAAGGACGTTTGGGGACTTGTCAACTGAGGTAGTATGGGCTGAGATTAGAAACAGGAAAGGAGAGGTCACCCTGTTGGGAGTTTTCTATAGGCCTCCGAATAGTTCCAGAGATGTAGAGGAAAGGATAGCAAAGATGATTCTCAATAGGAGTGAGAGACAGGGTAGTTGTCATGGGGGACTTCAACTTTCCAAATATTGACTGGGAACACTATAGTTCAAGTACTATAGATGGGTCAGTTTTTGTCCAGTGTGTGCAGGAGGGCTTCCTGACACAGTATGTAGATAGGCCAACAAGGGGCGAAGCCACATTAGATTTGGTACTGGGTAATGAGCCTGGCCAGGTGTTAGATTTGGAAGTAGGTGAGCACTTTGGTGATAGCGATCACAATTCTGTTATGTTTACTTTAGTGATGGAAAGAGATAGGTGTATACCACTGGGCAAGTGTTATAGCTGGGGGAAAGGCAATTACGATGAGATTAGGCAAGATTTAGGGAGCATAGGATGGGGAAGGAAACTGCAGGGGATGGGCACATTAGAAATGTGGAGCTTATTCAAGGAAAAGCTCCTGTGTGTCCGAGATAAGTATGTACCTGTCAGGCAGGGAGGAAGCTATAGAGCGCGGGAGCCATGGTTTACGAAGGAGGTGGAATTTCTAGTCAAGAGGAAGAAGAAGGCTTCTGTTAGGATGAGATGTGAAGGCTCAGTTAGGGCGCTTGAGGGCTACAAGGTAGCCAGGAAAGACCTAAAGAGAGAGCTCAGAAGAGCGTGGAGGAGACATGAGAAGTTGTTGGCGGATAGGATCAAGGTAAACCCTAAGGCGTTCTATAGGTATTTAAGGAATAAAAGAATGATGAAAGTAAGATTAGGGCCAATCAAGGATAGTAGTGGTAAGTTGTGTGTGGAGTCAGAGGAGATAGGGGAAGCACTAAATGAATATTTTTCAACAGTATTCACTCTAGAAAATGACAATGTTGTCGAGGAGAATACTGAGATACAGGCTACTCGACTAGGTGGGATTGAGAATCACAAGGAAGAGGTATTAGAAATCCTACAGAGGGTGAAGATAGATAAGTCCCCTGGGCTGGATGGGATTTATCCTAGGATCCTCTGGGAAGCCAGGGAGGAGATTGCCGAGCCTTTGGCATTGATCTTTAACTCGTCATTGTCTACAGGAATAGTGCCAGACGACTGGAGGATAGCAAATGTGGTTCCCCTGTTCAAGAAGGGGAGTAGAGACAACCCTGGTAAATGTTGGAAAAGGTTATAAGGGATAGGATTTATAATCATCTAGAAAAGAATAAATTGATTAGGGATAGTCAGCACGGTTTTGTGAAGGGAAGGTCGTGCCTCACAAACCTTATTGAGTTCTTTGAGAAGGTGACCAAACAGGTAGATGAGAGTAAACCGGTTGATGTGGTGTGTATGGATTTCAGCAAGGTGTTCGATAAGGTTCCCCACAGTAGGCTATTGTACAAAATGCGGAGGAATGGAATTGTGGGAGATATAGCAGTTTGGATCGGAAATTGGCTTGCTGAAAGAAGACAGAGGGTGGTAGTTGATGGGAAATGTTCATGCTGGAGACCAGTTACTAGTGGTGTACCGCAAGGGTCAGTATTGGGTCCACTGCTGTTTGTCATTTTTATAAATGACCTGGATGAGGGCGTAGAAGGATGGTTTGGTAAATTTGCAGACGACACTAAGGTTGGTGGAGTAGTGGATAGTGACGAAGAATGCTGTAGGTTGCAGAGAGACATAGATAAGCTGCAGAGCTGGGCTGAGAGGTGGCAAATGGAGTTTAATGCAGACAAGTGTGAGGTGATGCACTTTGGTAGGAGTTACTGGAAGGCAAAGTACTGGGCTAATGGTAAGATTCTTGGTAGTGTAGATGAGCAGAGAGATCTCGGTGTCCACGTACACAGATCCTTGAAAGTTGCCACCCAAGTTGACAGGGCTGTTAAGAAGGCATACAGTGTTTTAGCTTTTATTAATAGAGGGATCGAGGTCCGGAGCCAAGAGGTTATGCTGCAGCTGTACAAAACGCTGGTGCGGCCGCACTTGGAGTATTGTGTACAGTTCTGGTCACCGCATTATAAGAAGGATGTGGAAGCTTTGGAAAGGGTGCAGAGGAGATTTACTAGGATGTTGCCTGGTATGGAGGGAAGGTCTTACGAGGAAAGGCTGAGGGACTTGAGGCTGTTTTCATCAGAGAGAAGAAGGTTGAGAGGTGACTTAATTGAAACATATAAAATAATCGGAGGGTTAGATAGGGTGGATAGGGAGAGCCTTTTTCCTAGGATGGTGACGGCGAGCACGAGGGGGCATAGCTTTAAATTGAGGGGTGAAACATATAGGACAGATGTCAGAGGTAGTTTCTTTAGTCAGAGAGTGGAAAGGGAATGGAACACTTTGCCTGCAACGGTAGTAGATTTGCCAACTTTAGGTACATTTAAGTAGTCATTGGATAAGCATATGGACGTACATGGAATAGTGTAGGTTAGATGGGTTTGAGATCGGTATGACAGGTCGGCACAACATCGAGGGCCGAAGGGCCTGTACTGTGCTGTAATGTTCTATGTTCTATACAGTGATTCTACGAAACTGTTGAGTCCACAATACTGAATATTTTCAAGAAGAAGTGCAATGCCATTTTTAGGGCTAAAAGGGGTCAGAGGGAATAAGGAGAAAGTGGGACCAGGGATTGTGTTCATATAGAACAGTGAGCAGATTCAAAAGAGCTGAACGGCCTCGTCCCTCTCCTATTTTCTGGCCTGCCAGGCCTGTTTCTGTGGCTAATGCTTTCTCTTCTGAGTTAGATAGGGTTGTGAGTTCGATTTTCACTCCAGGATTGAGTGTGCAATGCAGGATGAAAGCCCAGAACATTGCATGTGCGCTTTCAGGCAAGATATTAAACTATCTTTATGGGTGGCACATTGGCTTAGTGGCTCGCACTGCAGCCTCACAGTGCCAGGGACCCAGGTTCGATTCCAGCCTTGATAACCGTGTGTGTGGAATTTGCACATTCTCCATGTGTCTGTTTGGGTTTCCTCCGCGTGCTCTGGTTTCCTCTCACAGTCCAAAGATGTGCAGGCTAGGTGGATTAGCCATGCTAAATTGCCCATAGTGTTCAGGGGTGTGTGGGTTAATGGGGGATGGGTCTGGGTGGGATGCTCCAAGGGATGGTGTGGACTTGTTGGGCCAAAGGGCCTGTTTCTACACTGTAGGGAATCTCATCTAATCTAAGGCCTCATCTGCCCCGTTAGGTGGACATGCAGGTAAGTTTTCCTTGGAGTCCTGGCAAATAATTCTGCCTCAAACCACTTCCCTTCCACAGGGAGTGGGTAGCCATTCTACTGGGCTAGCAATCCATGGCCACAGGCTGATGTCCTGGGAGTATGGGTTCGATTCCAACCGTGGCAGATAGTGAAATCTAAATTCAATGAATAGCCAGCCTAACGGTGACCATATGACCTCTGATGATCGTTGTAAGAACCTATCTGGTTTACCAATGTCATCTCGGAAATGAAATATCCCATCCTTTCCTGCTCTAGTTTAGGTTGGACTCCCCAGCCACAGCAATATGGTTGACCCTTAACTGGAGAGCGAGGCCTGGGCAATAAATGCTGGCCAAGTGAGCGAAACCCTCCTCCCTTGGACGCATGAAAGAAAAGGCAAAATAACAGACAGGTCGCCGTTTGCGGGATCTTACTCTGTGCAAGTCTGCTGCTGCTGCATTGCAACAGCGACTGCGCTCTCGGGAGGTATTTCACTGGCTGTATAAACGGGTCCTGAGGCGAAGGAAATCACTCGACGGCTCCAAGCCTTTCCTTTTTGTTGTCAAGCGTGGGTGTGGACGGAGGTTGGCGATGGGCTGCATTTCCCATTTCAGAGGGCTGTCCTTCCTGTGGCTGGTCGCTCAGATGTTGAGATGTTGTCTTCTCTTCTCTTAGGCAACGAGACCCTGTTCCATGACATGGACAGCGACACATCGCTCAACAGTCTAGGTGACTGCCTGCTGGCAACCAACGAAGCAAGCTCCATGCAGGCTCGGATAGGAAACCCCATAGATCGGCTCTACTCCATGCAGAATTCCTACTTTACTTCATGAGGTAGAGCTCACTGTCAACGCCGGAAAGAGCAGAGCTGCCCAGGGCCCCCACAGCCAACAGTTGAATATCATTCCACAGCTCTACTCAACGTCACTGAAAGCAACAGACGAAACCTGGGGTCCTACAAGCGCTTGGACTGCGATAATCATTGATAAACCACCCCCTCCCCATTGTTACCACTTGCTATCAGTTAGTCGTGCTGAATGTTTTAGACTGTTGTGGTTAGCCACGTCGCTGTGCTCTGAATGGTCCATCGTTGTCGATGCGAGTAAAATAATGCTCACTCGTTTCAGAAGCCTGATGGCTCCTTCCAGATGACTCGCACTTAGCCCTCCCCGACCCCGCCTCTTGGAAAATCCGAACCTGTCTCAGGTCCAGCGATGGATCGTGCATTCGGCGTCAAAAACGCAAGACCCAGACCGGGGGGTGAGGGGGGAGGGGGTTCGGAACGCCACGCATCCCTCGCGAAACTGTGGCCTTTAGCTCACCGGGTGCAGAAGTGGCCCCCACCTCTGCCCCCCTCCCTTTGGTGTTTCGCTCCTTACCACCCCGACCGAACCAGTGTCAAGCCTCACAACGCAAACCGGGCAGAATCGCAGGTTAAAACTTTTCGACTGGGTCCTGGATTTGGCGTTTTTGCGCAGGGATGGTGAGGGCAGTGGAGTGCAGGCATGCTGCGCCCACCAGGCACTGGGTTCCTTGTCCCAGGCAACCCGAATCCAGAACTTTACCGGCCCGATCAGAATGACTTTATAAAAGGTGGCTTCCGTTCTCCAGCTTTCACTATTTAATGAAGCACTCGGTGCACTTAAGGTATGAACCGTCCTATGCATTAGCCTTCCTCGTTTGTATCTTGTGTGAGGGCGAGTCCTGATTTTTGAGGTCTTATCGCGACTTGCAGTTAATTTAGCAAATAGCTGAACCCCATGTGAACTGTTTTCAAGTCTTGAAAGCCCAGCTTGAGAAGGTTTATGTTGTAAATAACTGCTGTTATAAGAACTTGTGTTTTTTTTCAAAGTGCTGGTTATTTAACTGTGAAAGATGAAAACAAAAAGCTGTGATAATGTATTGACTGAAGATCACCCTCCACATTGGCATTGTCACTGCAACCAACCAGGCCTCTCAATTAGAGGCACATAGAAAAGTTCACAGGCTATAGGTCAAAGGTCTCTTCATTGTATGCTGTTAGTAGACACTGAATATGTATTGTGCACCCGTTTATTCAAGTGACGTTATTCGTGTTTGAGAGACCCTTCTCGCCTTTCTGTAGGTTCGCGGCCCAAGACAAGGTTCGACTAGAATCTCACAGACACACCTCACCCCTTGTAGCTCAACACAGGCTCTGAGGTAGAAACTTCGAACCTTCCTGGATAGAGGATAAACTGCTGTTGTCAATCTCATCTTTTGAGGCTCATTTGGTCAGATCAGTCACAGAGTGCACTGGGAGAAGCAATCCTCCTCTTTTACATGACAGTATTTGGGCAGTGCTTCAAGTTCAAGACCCCAACCCCCCACCTCCCCTAGTCTCTAGGCTGAACTTTGCTGCGTTGGTAGATAGGCTGCAACTGTGTCCTGGGCCTGCAGCCCAAAGTGAGCAGAGCCCAGCAGCTGCTCCGAACTGTCACCAGAAACTACAGGACTGAGACGGCCTATTAACCCCCCCCCCCCCCCCCACCCGACGCCACCACACCAAACACCACCTCACCTCTCCCCGCTAAAGGAAAAACACGTTGTATGAGATCCAGAAATCCATCTCCAGGACTGCGAGAGCACAGATGTCCAGCAGAGCGCGCTCCCAAACTGGGTGTTGAGGGGAGGTTAATTACTTGGAGTGAACTTTGCGACCATGTCTGCCCCAAGCGTCTGAAATTGCAGGCGCCAGAAAGATGGCACGAAGGGAGACCTCGGGGGTCGTTCCACGAGCATGTGTTGTGTTGGCAGTCATTATGTTGTGAGTAAGCCCTGGTCGATACCGTGCAGTAGCATCGGGCGCAAGGCAGGCAGGTGGCATCGGCTGGAGAAAGCGGTTGGAATCTGGGTGCCCCGACTCCTTCCCGCGCCCACATCCGCCAACGAACAGTGACTGCCTCCCCCAGCAACGCATCCCCAGCCCATTTCTTCGCAAAGTTTGGTGACAAATTCGAAATTGCGAATCTTCTCCTAGCTCCGTTCTGAAAATGAGGCGCGATGTTTTCTTTTCTCGGAGGTGGGTGTTGCAGCCGAGGTTAGAGAAAGACGCCCAGGTTGTTGGGGGTGGGTTTGTCACTTTGGGAGCACTGTCCACACCCAGAGGAGGCCTGGTTAACCGCCCAGAACGTTAACCAATGGAAAGCAACAGTAGGTCAAGTGCCCATGAAGCTGAAGATGATACATTGGCCGAAGAATGATAGTCGGTAGGAGGTGGAACGGGGCCCGGCCTACCAGCTGAAAGGGAGAGGGCTCATAATGCCATGAAGCCAGGAGCAATGTCGGACACAGCGCCTCACTCACCAAGCACCACACCCCCACCACACACCCGACTGGCAGCATGAAGGGTCTAGGCCCGAAACGTCAGCTTTTGTGCTCCTGAGATGCTGCTGGGCCTGCTGTGTTCATCCAGTCTCACATTTTATTATCTTGGTACGTAAGCTGCCTGGTTCAGGTGGGCTATTTCGATCTCTCTCAGCTCTTCCTTCCAGCCACTTCACAGCTGGCCATAGCTGAGCTCAACCCAACTCCATTTTCTGCCCATAATCCTTACGGTGCTGTGTTCATCCAGCTCCACACTTTGTTATATCGCAAATATCTTTATGTCAGCTTTGAACATACTAAAGACCCAGCCTCGACAGCCCTCAGCAGTCAAAAATTCCAAACATTCACTACCCCCTGAGAGGAAATTTCTCCTCACCATTGTCTTAAATGCTCTAACCTCCTTATGCTGGAATGATGTCCTCTGGTCCTAGGCTCTCCCACAAGGAGGAACTGCCTCACCACATCTAGCCTACCCAATGCCCAAAGAATCTTACTAAAACAAAAAGCACGCTGAAGACCTGAAACAAAACAGAACTTGCTGGAGGAGCTCATTTGGTGTTGCAGAGCCCTTGGTGGAGAATCCTCACCCTAAGGATCTCGTACATTTCAATAAAGTCACTTGTCAGTCTTGTCATTTCCTCATCGGCCCAGTCACGATGGGCAAGGGCATATGTGTGTGCGTCTGCGTGTGTGTACACTTCTGTGTGTGTGTATATCTGTGTGTACGTGCGTCAGTGTGTGTGTATGTGACAATAGACAATAGGTGCAGGAGTAGGCCATTCGGCCCTTTGAGCCAGCACTACCATTCATTATGATCATGGCTGATCATCCACAATCAGTATGCTGTTCCTGCCTTATCCCCATAACCCTTGACTCCATTATCTTTAAGAGCTCTATCCATCTCTAATGTAATTTCCTCATTGGCCCAGTCAGGATGGGCAGGGGCCTGTGTGTGTGTGTGCATCTGTGCATCAGTGTGTGCATGCGCGCATGTCTGTGTGTGTGTGTGTGTGTGTGTGTGTGTGTACGCACAGTGGACATCAGGAGCAGTTTCTTGCTTGTCAGCCTCAAAAGCCTGACCAGGGAAACACCAGAGTTTGGGGGGAGGGGGCGATAAACGCAGGCACGTGCTTGGATGTTCACGCCAATGCACCCTCCATAGAACAAAGGCTAAGGTTCCTGGTATAACTACATTCCTGTCAATCCTCAATCCCAGCTCTGTTACAGCTTTGTAAGAAGTGGCTATTGATGAGGAGTGTGTTTGTTGCTCTACTGTTTGAGGAGAAAGCAGCCTGTGTGTTTGACTTCAGTGGACTTTAGGAGGTATGGCTGTGTTACTGAACAAGTTGTCTCAAGACCTGGTAATCCAGAGTTCAGATCCTGCCAGACAAGAGATCTGCTCCCATCATCCTGATTCAGATCCAGCCAAGCAAGAGATCTGCTCCCATCATCCTGACTTCAGATCCAGCCAGGCAAGAGATCTGCTCCCATGATCCAGAGTTTAAATCCTGCCAGGGAAGAGATCTGCTCCCGTAATCCAGAGTTTAGCTCCCGTCGAGATGTTTTGATTATTTAAATTCAGCCCCTGAAACCTAGGAGAAACAAGCCTGATTGCAGTAAAAGATTCTGAGCCTGTTCACTGAGGTCCTTGAATGTGCTGGCCTTCCCCAGCCCAATGTATACACATACACCAGTCCTCTTATACCTACATGGCTAACCCTTCATTGGCCTCAGAAAGGATCGAGTGAACTGCTCCTTTCTAGAGGATGGGCATTCGGGGCTAATTTTGACATTAATGCCTGTATCTCGAAGGAGATTTCTTTTGTAAACTTAGATGCATTTGCTGTGTCTATAGTTGTCTTAGGAAACCACCAGCTGCCTGTTCTTATGCCCTTCCTTGGGCTCTGGGTCAGAGTCGGGAACCATTGCTGGATGGCACAGACGTCCCTGTACAGCAAGAGTTAGCCCATCTTCATTTGGTTTGTGGTGAAACCTTCTCTAACTGGCCCAGCTGAAGTGGAAACAGCCAGCACTGAGATTTCTGGCTCCTCATCTCTTGTCTGGTGACCCACATCCCCTCCCTCATCCTCTAAATACCATCTTCCACTCCTTCCTGCCTCCCTTCTTTCCAATTTTCCTGCATTCTCTCCTCTCCTTCTCCTCACTCTTCCACTCCCTATCCCTTGTCGCCCACTCCTCCACCCTCCTCAATCCCATGTCCTCCCATTGGCCTCCCCCACCCCATTGCCCTTTCCTCCCATTGCCCTCCTCTCTCTTTCCCCCCTTCTCTCCCCACTGACCCCTCCTGTTTGGCGCAAAGCTCTGTTTATCACCAAACCGCTGAGCCGAAGGGCCAGTTTCCGTGCCGTGTGACTCTGTGACTGTACCCAACGATGGGAGGCACTTGAAGGAGAACTGGGGAGGGACATCCTGTAAATCAGAGAACGGGGGCTGCAAGGAGAGTGTTCATTTGCAGCACATCTCTTGGAGAAAAGAGGTTTCATCTGGAATGAAAGGAAAAATAATGCTATCTGAAAGCTAATGTTAACATGGTTAGATTGATTGTGCAGTGGGTTAGAGAACGGTGTAACTTCATAGAATATAGTTCACTTTTACTGTGTGATTCCTCCTGTCATTGTAAATATCCCACCGTTTTAGTCATTGTCATGTTTACGTAATGCTGTATTAATAAACTTTTTCAATGTGTGAGGATAAACTCCATAATGTGTGTACTGACATCTCGCAGTGTTTCATGCAACAAGGAATCCTTCAGCTCATGGAAAGTTCCAGAAACGAAGGGATGTCTTTTTCAGCAACATATTTAATGTAAGGGACTGTCACGTGGCTTGTAGAAAGAATATCCTCTGTACGCCATAAAGAAATATAAATGAATCTCAGTGGATCTCTGTTTCTTTTCATTAAACTCATCCATCTTTTCTCCCGGGCAAGCGCTAGGAGTTACTAACATGAGTGCGTGAGATCTGGAGTGGCTTCACAAGGGAATCGGATCTCTAATGAGTCCGTCAGTGAGCTAGTAAGGTCACAAGTGAGCCAGAGGTGGTGAGAGTCTGGTTAGATAAGGGAATCCAAGGCCACTAGGGGTAGGTGGGAATATGGCATTGGAAACACAAAACAAATCATCCATGACCTTATGGAATGACAAAACAGGCTTGAAGCTGAGAATGGTCTACTTTTGCACCTCTTGTATATGTTTGTATGTTCATACCATGTGAGTGATAACTGGACAGGGTCTATCAGTAAAATTATGAGGGAAGTCTGTTAGTATGTGAGTGTGATCTTCAGGACCTCTGTGACTGTAATCTTGAGGATATCAGTGAAATCTTGGGAGAGTCTGTCAGTGAGTAAGTGAAATCTCAAGTGAGCCTATCAGTGAGTGAGTGAAATCTCGAGTGAGTCTCTCAGTGAGCAAGTGAAATCTCGAGTGAGTCTGTCAGTGAGCGAGTGAAATCTCAAGTCTTGTCAGTGAGTGAGTGAAATCTCGAGTGAGTCTGTCAGTGAGCGAGTGAAATCTTGAGTGAGTCTGTCAGTGAGTGAGTGAAATATCAAGCCTGCCAGTGAGTGAGTTTATTCTCCAGTGTGTCTATCAGTGAGTGAGTGAAATCTGAAGTGAGTCTGTCAGTGAGTGAGCATATTCTCAAATGGGTCTGTCAGTGAGTGAAAAAAATCTCAAGTGAAAACTGAAATAACCACAGATGCTGTAAATCAGAAACAAAAAACAGAAGTTGCTGGAAAAGTTCAGCAGGTCCGGCAGCATCTCTAAAGAAACAGTTAACATTTTGGGTGTGGTGACCCCTCCTCAGAACACATGAGTCTGTCAGTGAGTAAGCAAAATCTTGAGTGAGTCTATGAGTGACTGTAATCTGTAGGATGTCAGCAAAATCTTGAGTAAAACTGTCAGTGAGCAAGTGAAATCTTGAGGACATTAATGTTTGATTGTTTGAGGTTTCGATTCTGAATGAACATCCCCGAATTCTCCATGTGTCTGAGCCACGCAGTAGCATTTGTCTCTAAATTGTCCTCACTGACTTCAACTTGTCCATGAGACCTACCTCAAACCTGCTCCCTCTGAATTGTAAACCAGGTGATTTCCCTTCCTGACCCCTTTGTTAACTTCTTCCCATTCCTCAAGTAGCTCACTTCCCTTCTGCTTCTGCCAACCTTTCAAATTGTCCTCACCCCCGTTCACAACAAACAATCCCCTTGCCTTAGCATCTGTCCTCACAAACAACTTCAGCTCTTCCACTGCTAAGGGCCTCGTGCATGTCCTGCTTATTGATAGATTCGACTATTCCAATGATCTCCTGACCTGCTTTCCATTTCACCCTCCTCCAATCTTTCAAGAAAGTGATGGATTGAGCTCTTAAAGATAGTGGAATCAAGGGTTATGGGGATAAGGCAGGAACAGGATACTGATTGTGGATGATCAGCCATGACCATAATGAATGGTGGTGCTGGCTCAAAGAGCCGAATGGCGTACTCCTACACCTATTGTCGATTGTCTATTGTCTAATCTGAGTTTATCCAAAACTCAACAGTTTGCATCTTAACGCCCTTGGCTGCCCGTCCAGCGACCCATTGATTTTACAATTCTTCTTCTTGCTTTCGAGTCTCAAGTGGTCACGTTTCTTTAACTTTCCCCCCTCTCCAACTCTGCGGTCCTTTATGAGTCTCCACCACTTTCATTGCTCCACTGCCAAAGGCTATTCTATTAACTTCTGAAACCCTCTTCCCTAAATTGCTCTCCCTCACTTTTCCCCTTTAATTCTCCCATTAAAATTTATCTCCTCATCGCAACCTTTGCTCATTCACCCTCATATTAGCTTCTGGGCTCGGTGTTAACATTTTCTCCGAAAACACCTCCAGAAAGTGCATTAATGGTGCTATTTCAATGCAAGTTGAATTGTTAGTATTACTATCCATGAATAAGTCCACAAATGCATTGGTTAGCGATTGAGATCAGCGCACGAGTGTAAAGGTCTGCAAAGATTCTGTCAGGAGATGGCTGAGATTTCAAGAGAGTGAGTGTGTGAGTGCACAAGTGTGTCAGTGAATGTGTAAGAGTGTGAAATTGTGTGAGAACTTGAGTGAGCAATTCAGAGAGTGAGTGCATGTGAATAAGCAAGTGTGTGAGTGTGAATTAGCGAATGTGTGCATGTGTGTGTAAATTAGTAAGTGTGTGTGGGATGGTGACTGTGAATGAGTGTGATTAAGTGAATGTGTGTGTGAGTGAGCGTAAATTAGCAAATGTGTGTGAGATAGTAACTGTGAGTGAATGTGAATTAACGAATATGTGTGAGAGAGTGTGTGAGTGTGAATAAGTGTGTGTGAGAGAGGGTGACTGTGAGTGAATGTGAACTAGTGAGTGTGTGTGAGTGAGTGATAGTGTCAGTGAGTGTGAATTAGTGAGTGAGTGTGGAGTAGTGAGCATGTGTGAGCAACTGACTGAGTGTGAATTAGTGAGTATGTGAATGAGTGCTAGTGTGAGTGAGTGCAAACTAGTGAGGGTGTTTGTGTATGAGTTTGTATTAATGAGTATAAGTGACTGACTGTGCAAGTGTGTGGGTGTGAATAAGGGTGTGGATGTGAGGGAGTGTGTGTGGTAGAGTGACTGTGTGAGTGAATGTGAATAAGTGAGTGTGAGAGAGTGACCGAGTGAGTGTGAGAGAGTGACTGTGTGGGTGTGAGCAAGTGAGGGTATGATAGACTGATTGAATGAGTGTGAATAATTGAGTGTGTGACAGAGTGACTGAGTGAGTGTGAATAGGTGAGTATGTGTGTGAGTGACAGACCAAGCAAGTGTGAATAAGTGAGTGTGTGTGAGAGAGTGACTGAGTGAGTGAGTGTGTGTGAATGGTATTCATTGATTTGAGCTGGAGACAGTGCCCTGATGAGTTAAATGTCTCAGAAGTATTTAAATTAGAGGCAGAGAGTTCGAGAGAGAGAGAGCATAGGCTAAGAAAGAAAACAGATGAGGTAGTTATTCCGGGCAGCTATTTAACTGGTCAAATAACATGAGTAGTTTGGGACCCCATATCTAAGGGAAAATATACTGGCTTTTGGGACTGTCCAGAGACTATTCATTAGACTGATATTAGATCAGGAGGGACTGTCTTATGAAGAGAGATTTAGAATTCGATTTGTACTGAGTTGAGTTGATCGTAGATCATAGAATCCCTACAGTATGGAAACAGGCCCTTTGGCCCAACAAGTCCACACTGACCCTCAGAGCATCCCATCCAGATCCACCCACTATAACCCACCTAATCTATATATCCCTGAACACAATGGGCAATTTAACATAGCCAAACCCCCTAGGCTGCACATCTTTGGACTGTGGGAGGAAGCCAGAACACATGAAGGAAAACCCATGCAGAGGGGAGAATCTGCAAACTCCACACAGGCAGTTGCCTGAGGGTGGAATCGAACCCGGGTCCCTGGCACTGTGAGACAGCAATGTTAGCTACTGAGCCACCAAGCCATCCCACAGAAAAAGTAAACATTACAATCTTGACTTTGCAGGCTCCTGCCTAGGGTACATCACACGCAAGTCTGGTAGCGGTGGGATTTGAACCCATGACTCATTAGAGACTGGAGCTTAAATCTAGAACAATGGGAGGTGACCTTATTGAAACACACAAGATTCTTGATGGATTTGACAGGGAGAGGTTGTTTTGCCTTGTGGGAGAGTCTAGGATGCAGTGGGCTATCAAAGCTGGGTTGTTGAGTATATTCAAGACTGAATTAGAAAGACTTTGAATCAATAAAGGAATTGAGGGTTCTGGGGAGAAGGCAGAAAAATTGAACTTGAAGATTATCAGATCAGCCATGGTCTCATCAAACAGTGCAGTGGACTCCTTGGGCTGAATGGTCTACTGCTTCTCCTTCATCTCATATAAACAGCAAATATTGTTCCAGGTGTTTAAAGGCTTTGAAGAAATGCTAGTAAAGCTTTCACTGGTTGAGTTGGAAAATGGATCCTCTCCCCCTTAGAGTTACAAACAGAATTAATCAAGACACCAAAGGATTCAAACAGCTGTGATGGAGACATGAGGAATGAAGAGCAATCCTGGGAAAAGTTTTAGCACAGGAGCAGTCGGATTGTGGGATCATTCACTTTTGTAGCTACTGAAAACTGAGAGCACCAAAAGGGGCTTCAGATAACTCTGCAGATTGGGGGAAACAATCAGGCATCCAGAGAGGGCCTTGATCAAACTCTGAGACGCTCAACTCATTGTAGGCAATGGTCTTTTTGTATTGCTCATTCTATTCCCAGATCCAATGGGTTACGAAGGAGAAAATGCCAAGAGAAGGAAAAAAAACCTAGACAGAATGAGAAGAGCCCTGAGTGTGCAGCTTCAATATGAGCTGAAAGCTCAGAAGAAATCTAACCTGGCTATCATACCATGGGATGAGCAAACTGAAAAAGAAACTGCAGTCCATGAATAAAAAAACCCATGAAAGCAGAAAACAAGAAACAACAGGTGACATCACTAATGCCTATTGAGATCAATGATGCCTCTTAGAAAAGTTTCTTTCATGAAATCTGGATGTTTCAACAAATTACCTACATGATATTGAGACTCATAGGCTTATTGCTTATTGTAGATGGTTAAACTTTCTTTTTGGAAAGGAGGGGAACGTTCTATGTGTACGTTGTCCTTATGAAAGCTCTCCTTTAAGTACACCAATGTACTCTATGTGTACAATGTTGTGACTGTGAGCTACATGAGGCAGACTTGTACACACATTTTGTTTTCTGTAATGTCTGCTTCACAAGTTATAATGTGCTTTACTGCGTTAAATAAACTAACCCAGAGAGTTAATCAATCCCTGAAAAACAATTGACCATTAAACCATTATCATTGTTGATTGATCTGACAGAATACCTATGGATGGTGCCATCAAAATGTATAGCTGTGAACTGAACTTTCAAAGAACATAAAAATGCTGCACTTGAAAAGGAGTTTTCAAAATAATCTTGTTTTAATCTTGTTAGTGGGATCTAACTTTGTATTCTCCCAAACACTACACTTGGCTTCAGGGTAGTGTTTCTGTGAATATTCTTCATTTACAGCAGCATCAAGGAAGACAATCTCTTAGATTCTGGTAAAGCTACTACTCCCTTCCATTTGTGACAATATTATTGTCATTACATACTGTCAGTGTTGTACATTCTACTGGTTTGTATTACTCTATAAACATCAGCATTGCAGACATATAGATAGGCTAAGTGCGTGGGCAAGGGTCTAGCAGATGGAGTACAATGTTGGTAAATGTAAGGTCATTTTGATAGGAAATACAGCAAAGTGGACTATTACTTAAATGGTGAAAAATTGCAGGATGTTGCTGTGCAGAGTGACCAGGGTGCCCTTGTACATGAATCACAAAAAATTGGTTTGCTGGTGCAGCAGGTTATTAAGAAGGCAAATGGAATATTGTCCTTCATTACTGGAGGCATGGAGCTTTAAAACAGGGAGATTATGTTACAGCTGTACAAGGTCTGGTGAGGCCACACTTGGAGTACTGTGTACAGTTTTGGTCTCTTTACTTGGGAAAGGCTGTACTGGCACTGAAGGGGGTGCAGATGTGGTTCACTAGGCTATTCTGGAGTCAAGGCTTTTGAGGAGAGACTGAGTAGACTGGGATGATACTCAATGGAATTTAGAAGAATGTGGAGGCATATTATAAAGGCATATAAAATAATGAAGGGAATAGATAAGATTGAAGCAGGGAGGCTGTTTCTACTGACGGGTGAAACTAGAACCGGGGGTGTTGTGTCAAAATAAGGCGGAGCAGGTTTAGGACTGAGATGAGGAGGAACTTCTTGACCCAAAGGGTTGTGAATCTGTGGAGTTCCCTGCCCAGTGAAGAAGTTGAGGCTACCTGGTTGAATGTTTTTTTTCAGGCAAAGATAGATTTTTGAGCAGTAAAGGAATTAGAGGTAATGGGGAGCAGGTGGGTAACTGGAGCCGAATCCACAAAAAGATCTGTGTCAGACTTAGCTAAACGTGTAAGGGAAGGAGGCGATCCTGTGGGCACGCTGAATGGATGGCAAAGGTCGGAGGGTCAGTCACCATCGGTATTACAAAGAGAGCGACTGGAGGGGAGGCCAAGTAGCCATGAGTACAGCTCTAACGGAAGGCCAGAAGGTAGGAACCTCCTAAAATTGAGTCCAGTGCTGGCCAGATGGCCTACTCCTGCTCCTATTTCTCATGTTCTAATTGTTTGTTGAAGGAAATGGAGATTGTCTTCAAGATGTGCTGATGGGTGGACCAAAGTCTTGGGTTTCAGTTTTACTCCTAATGGCTAATAGGGAGTGACTACCTCCATTCCCCAAAAACAATCTCACCCTTAATACTGTTGTCCTTTTGCCATTGCCTCTACGCTTAGCAACTCGGACAACCCCGAGGTGAGCCACAGCCCATCATCTAGACCCGATTAATTGGTGGCCATGTGAGCCTCCACCTTTCCCTTCGATCTGCTGCCACAGAAATGCTCTGCTTTGCTCTGGTTTCTGAATTCTTGCTTGTCGGTCTTCAGATTTCCAACTGTGATTGCTCAGAGCTGTGTTCGCCCATCACCGTGTCACAAAGTCTCCCTGTGTCTCACTACATTGTTGTTTGACATAATCCCTCCCAACTCCATGACAACGTCCCACTCCACCTCTTGATTGGGCCTTGCTAGCTTTCTCGTGGCCTCTTACCGTCTGCACGAACCCGCGCTCGTTTCTCTTATCTGACAACCGTGCCACAAAACGACATAACCCTGCTCTTAAACACTTGAGGATTCACTATTGTTCAGTGTCAAGTACTTTCCTGTTTTAGACATGTTGTCAGACTGTAGGTTGTTCTAAGGATTTAGTGACTGCCGTGTGAAACCATGGTTTTGTTCACTTAAGGCATGCAATGTGATGAACATGGAATGGAATTAAAGAAAAAAAATGCTTGTCGTTATCTTGCCTTCCACAATTTCTGCACTTTTATTGAAGTGTGTTATGTAGGACCGCAAGTTGGCGCACGGCAATCTCCCATCAAGATTGATGAGTTTTTGACCATAAAACCTGACTTACTTATATTGCTCGAATTTGCCTGGACTCCAGAGAGAAATCACCTCCATTCCCTGGAAATAGAGGCATGGGCACTTTTTCCGGGCAGATGGTTTAATGCCTTATCTGAAAGATGGTACTTTTGACAGTGTTGCGCTCTGTCAGTATAGCCCTGGAAGTGTCAGACTTGTGCCCAGGTTTTGTGGGTATGGGTGCTGTCTCAGAGTTCTGGACTGTGGCAGACTTAGTTAACTGTGTAAGGGAAGGAGGCGATCCTGTGGGCACTCAGAATGGATGGCAAGGGTCAGAGTGTTAGTCACCGTCCGTATTACAAGGAGAGCGATTGGAGGAGAGGCCAGTCAGCCATGAGCACAACTCTAATGGAAGGCCAGAAGGTAGGAACCTCCTTAAATTGAATCCAGTGCTGGCCAGAGGCCTGTGGTGGCAGTGTTCCTACCTCTGAACTGGGTGGGGTACAGTTTCAAGTCTCCGCTGCTCCAGATATGTGTGATAACATATCAGAGTAGGTTGCTTTGAAAATATCCAGAAAAAAGGATTGCTGCAACAGTTTACCCCAAACAGTAGTTGGTTCAGCAACGCATCCACTGTGTTATTTGTGACTCAGTGATATTTTTACCCCATCATCCTGTATTTGCATGGCATCGCATATGGGCTGACAACCAATCATTTAGCTGTGATTTTTTAAAAAAATTCTCAAGATGTGGGCAACACTGGCATTAGTTGCCCCTGGGATGAGCTTCCATTTGGAAATGTTGGCATTTGGTTTCACACAACTAACTAATGGTTAATCACTCTGGTGTGAGTGTAGTCGTATAATGATGTTGGATCAGTTACTGCGAAAACATCAGAGATCAAGTCGTATCCAAGCATTTTGAACATGGATTGAATATGACCAGGAAAAAGACAAAAGCAATCACTGCTCGAAGGGAATACCTGAGAGTCAGGTTGGAACTGGATAGTGTCACACTGGAACAAGAGCGTCTATTCAGGGCTAAATGATAACTGAGGATGGCAGAGGTGATATAGAAGTTAGAAGAAGGACAGAGGTGGTGAGGGTGAAGATGGAAGATGTGCTAACATAAGAAGTAAGTTCGTAACAAGGGAAAAAAAATCAAGATGTTACATTCAACTCTGTTGTACACACGCTTCAGAAAGCCGAACAATGATGAAGATTTGTCAAAGAAATTCGGAGTATTGAATTGAAATGTGGATCGAAGACATATGCTGAATATTCAATGTCCCAGTTTTCGAACAAATGAAGAACTGCTTGAAATTTCAAGATCAAAAAGAATTCTTAAAAAATGCCCAGGAAAGAAAGTGTCAGTATTTCCACTAGGTGAAAAGTGACATAGAGAGGAGGGGTCTAATGGGTTGTAGTTGGATGATGGATGTCACAGTGTGGGTGCACATGAACTACCACGAGGATGTATATGGATAGCTCAAGGCACTCAAGGGAGACACAACATGCCAAACATATCTTCTGGCAGGAGTAGACCAACCAGCTACAACAATTAAGCATGATACCAGCATTTTATTTCCAAAAATAGTTCAAGGCTGTGACCAATGCAAACATCGATACCAGCATCTGAACTTCAGTAAACGCTGGTACGATGCCTGAAAGGCTGTCACTGGAAGAGCCAAAGGTATACAGCTTTGTATGGATGGACAAGTGTTCGAGGGTGAAGAATGGTAGAATTGGAGTGGGAGAGATCGGAATGAAGATGAATGTTTGTTCCTTTGGAGGATTTATTGAAAGAGACAGAGATACCCAGACCAGTGAGCATGTCACTGAGTTGTTCAATCACCTTTAGTTCATTCTCTGTGCTGGTTGTTAGCTCCCAGACCCTCACCATAGCCAAAGCTAAACCATAAAGAGTAACCAATGTCCCTCCAGACTGTTTCCATTCAGAATCACAACTGGATGTGAAATGAGGGAATATTCTACTGTGTAATCACCACCAACCTTCACCTCAACACATGACCCCGAAACAACATCTATCGTGGCTCGAAAGGAAACCTTTCAAAGTTATTTATGCGTGTAACGCGCTTTCAAAGCCCACCTCAGATTTGACTGTGATTGGCGCATTAATCCAACCAATGTGGGTTCTCCCGGGACATGCGTAATTTTTAATAGGTGTGAAATAAACTAATTAAATAACCTGAGACTTTTGAATGGTGTTGTAAATCCTGGTTGAGTACTCTGTTCTTTCAAACATACCGAGCAACACCTGCCAAATCTTCATGCTTTGCGCCACCTGCTCCCAACATTTTATTAACCCTCTACCATTCCTTGTGCTATTCTTATCTTCCTGCCTCACAGTTTCGATGGACACCTGGTGCCATTCCCCAGTTCAGCATTGTCATTGTGGCCTCAGACCTCAAGCCATCTGAATAGTGTCAGGACAGCTCCCAACATGTCCTCCAAAGGGAACCGGTTCATCAGGAATCCGCCTGGATTCTGTTTCTGTCCCTTATTTACCTATGTTCGATAAGAACATAGAATCCTTCCAGCATGGGAGCAGGCCATTCGACTCATTAAGTCCACACTGCTCAACCGAACAGCATCTCACGCAGATCCACACCGGTGCCCCCCTCTGCCCGCCCCCAGCCCCATCGCCATGCTATCCCTGTAACGCTGCATTCCCCATGGCTAACCCACTCAGCCTGCCTATACCTGGACACTGCAATTTAACACGGCCAACCCACCCTCACCTGCACATCTTTGGGCTATGAAAGGAAACCCCACGCAGACACAGGGTGAATGTGCAAATTCCACACAGACAGACGCTTGAGGGTGGAATCGAACCCAGGTCCCTGGCGCCGTGAGGCAGCAGTGTAAACCATTGAGCTGCTGCGCCGCCCTGTACTCTGGCCTACAGTGAGATCTTCATCCATCAAGCTGGCTTCATCTTTTACCATGTATGCTTGTGTGAAAACCCGTTATTTGAGATTTTCGCCAAAAGTAAATTTTAAGCGAGTTTGCTTTGCCCTGATCTTGGATCTGCTCCCACAGGGTGATTCCATGGTGAATTAGTGCAGCTCAGCTTGACTATCAATTGTAGAATCTTCACAATCAACAGTATCCTCAGGACTGGGGCCTATCATTACGACATTGTATTGTATTGAACTTCTTTCTTTATTTGAGGGGCTAATCTGAGGAATAGCAGACTCATCAACTCTGTACTAGTTGATGCAATAGCAAGATCAACTCTGCTTCTCTGTCCACAGATGCTGCAAGGCCTGCACTGGCCAGTGACCAGTTAACATAAAGGACTTGCATTTGTGTCGCAACTTATAATGCCTCAGTTCTGGCGATAGTGTTTTCTCTATGCACAGTCGCTGCGTTAACGTGCCGGCTGTATAGCTGCCAATTTGCACACAGCAATTTCTTGTAAATAATGACGTGTTATTGATAATTTGTTTCAATTGTATGAATATTGACCAGGATGACGCGCCAGCAACATGGACATACAGGGACACGCAGGCGTACATGTGGAGTTTGTGCAAATAGGGAGAACACACACTGGGAGATATTCCCCTTCCCTCGGCTGAGGGTCATTCTGGTCACTCAACACTGACCCAATGTTAAACCTTTCTGATCAGACTAAACAATCCACTCCTCTGTTCACCAGCAGCATTTACAGCGAGGATGGGTTGAGCTGGACCAATGAACTTGTGAGTGATAATGGGAACTGCAGATGCTGGAGAATCCAAGATAATAAAATGTGAGGCTGGATGAACACAGCAGGCCCAGCAGCATCTCAGGAGCACAAAAGCTCCTGAGACGCTGCTGGGCCTGATGTGTTCATGAATTTGTGAGTGATATGTTTATCTGATCAGCTGGAATCATCTCTGAATGGATTCCGTGTCTCTCTGCATCATCTATAAGTACGTATTTTCTAAGCAACCTGCTCAGAAATGCTATTACAGATCTCGAGAGCAAATGGAGCTTGACCAGGTAGGGACACTAGAACAGCAACGCCTGACTCCCCCATGTTCTACTAGTTTAAATATTCAAGGTCCTAACACAACCGCCATCTATTCAGTTTTGCATGAAATCCCAAACAGCCAACATAAAGAATGTTTTTGGATGAACCAAGTGCCAAGTCAGACTGTCATATACTCAGATAAAGTGCTTCTTGCTGTCTGATAGGTGTAGAATATACACGCTGGGCAAAAGGAGAATAATTCAGTCCTGTCTGGGACCGTGCGTGGGTGCGCGCGCGCGCGCGCGCGCGCTTGTGTCTGTGTGTCTCAGTGTCAGCTCCTGTTTGTGTACAGTACACACTTGGGTGTAAAGGAGTGACTCACTCAGTTTCTCAGCTTCATTGCTTATCTCAATGCCGCACCCAGCAAAATACAGTGAAAAGGCCTGAATCAAATTCAAACTGTTGAGTTGTTGTCTGCCAATAAGAATGGTCCTCGTTTCTGCCTCCAAAGGCACAGAGCAATTAAATACAAGAGAGCATCAGAGGAAATGATTTAAATGCACTACGTCTTCATGAAAAATGGACAAGTCTTCTCTCATTTTCATGCCAAGAGATGACTCGAAATTGTGTGTATGTTTGAAACGTGCCTCTGCATCAAATCATCACAGGTATTCAAATCTCATAAAATGTTGCAGCCTGTTTACTGTCTCTGTTGGCGAACGTTTGTACTGTCAAGATCTGAATGCACTTAATGTGATGATAACTAGATAATGTGATTTTTCTGATGTTGATGGAGAGATATGCTGGATCCTTACTAGGCCACCAGGGATAACCCCCGCCCCAAATCTTTTTCAAAATACAACAAGGGGAACTTTTATATCCATGTAAACAAGTAGCAGCAGCTCAGTCTAACATCTGATCTGCAGCTCAGTCTAACATCTGATCTGAAAAGTAGTACCTTTGACAGTGCTGCCCTCCCTCAATGCTGCACTGGAGAGAGAGTCAGGCTTGGTTTCTGAGTCTAAACTGGGAGTGGGATTCAAAACTCAGTTCTTTGTGGTTTAGAGACAAGAATGCCAGTAACTGAGCAACAGCTTTTCATTCAACGTGAACCCCTGCCCCCATTCAGTTATGGAGTCTCCTCCCTCAGACTGCCCTGCCTGGTCAAAGGATTGATACGGGCAAAATATGACAGATGCTGGAAATCTGAAACATGCTCAGAGAATGCTGGAGAAACTCAGCAGGTCTGGCATTAGCTGTGGAGAGAGAAACACAGTTAACATTTCAAGTCGGGTATATGACTCTTTTTCCTGATCTGAAATCCTGAGGGTTCTGATTTCTGAAGGAGACTTGTATCGGACTCCAGCATTAGTGCTGTTTCTCTCTCCATAGACACACTGCGTTTCTGTATGTTTTGGTTAAAAGAGTCATGCACTCCTTAGCCCCAGGCTCAATATCTTTAAGGCATAAAACTAAATTCTTCAAAGAAAAGAGTGAAGAGTGGCATCTGGATTTAATTTGGACGAATGTGGGGTATTGCGTTTTGGTAAAACCAATAAGTACAGGCCTAATACCATTAAAAGTAGGGATTTGACTAATGTAATAGAACAGAGATACCTAGCAGTTCAGGGATATAATTACTTGAAGCTTGCATTGCTCTGTCCTTTGAGAATAGGAGTTCGGAAGGTATGCTGAACTTGTTGGTGAGGCCTCTTCTGGAACACTGTATCCGGTTCTGGTCGCCCAGTTACATGAAATATATTATTAAGCTGGAGAGAGCTCAGAAGAGATTTACCAGGATTTTGCTGGGAATGGAGGGTTTGAGTTATAAGGAGAGACTGGATAGACTGGAGCTTTGGAGAGTAGGAGGTCAAGGGGTAGAGTTATTGAGGTTCATAAAATAATGAGGGGTACAGATAAGTGAATGGCAGGTGTCTTTTCCCCTACAGTGGGGCATTTCAAGACTATGGGATATATTTTTAAGCCAGGAGGAGATAAATTTAAATAAGACATGAGGCGTAATTTCTTTTACACTGAAACTGCTTTGTGTGTGGAATGAGCTTTGAGAGGAAGTGGTGGATGTGGGTATAATTACAATGTTTAAAAGGCATTTGGATTAGTACATGAATAAGGAATGTTGGAGGGATATGGGCCAAGCGCAGGCTGGTGAGACTAGTTTAGTTTGGGATTATGGTCAGCCTGGACTGGTTGGACTGAAGGGTTTGTTTCCATTCTGTATGACTATGTGAAAACAAAAGCGAAAAAAAATCACACAATTTTCTTTTGTAATGCCTCAGTTATTCCCCCACTGGTTTATTTTCTTTCCTCCCTGCAGCTGTCCCCTGGAGATTAATGTCAAAATCCTGGAGATTCTGGCTTGGGGAGGGGGGGGTGTGCAGGAGCAGACCTGGGGAGTTGAAGCATCTCTGTAAGTTGAGACATCCATAGGGAAGGATGGGCTGGAATAACTGCAGGAGAACATGAGGGGGTGAGGTGGGGGGGGTGGGGGTGGGGCTTCTACTTGGAGGTACATGTGTTGTTTCCAGGAATAACCGGGCTTTTCATTCTCCATCCTCTCTTTGCGGCTTCCCTGCAAGCTGGTTCTCAAGGGGAGGAGGGAGTGGGGATTAAGTCGGCCAGGTTTGTATAACCCAGCCGTGGCTTAGTGGAACTCCACGTGACCGCTTTGAGGGAGGAAAGTGGCAGAGGCCAGAGTATAAGCATCGAGGCTGCAGCCTGGCCCATGCTGAGAACCGTGGGTTGCAATAACAGGGTAAGATCCGAGGCAAACATGGGAGATGGACTGCTTCCTTTATTCATCCCGACTGCTAATAACTTGGAGGCATTCCTTTCCAGCACAAGGAGAAAGGCACAGGAGCTAAAGGGGACAGACAAGTCATCTTTTCTTCCTGGGGAATCAGTTTGGTTGGCAAAGGTCAAGAAAATATATGTAAACTCTGGAAGCAGGCTCTACCCAAAGCATAGCAACACAAAGGGAAGGAGTGAATTGCTTTAGAAAAATGTTTACCTTCGCTGATCTCCACTCAGCCTTTAAGCCCTCCTCACTTGCTCTCATTTTAATTAAATTTTAATCGGAATCTTTCAGGGAGGATGGGCGAAGGGTTTGCTACATCATTCTGGAGACCGAAACAAATCCCTTCCCAACTGTGGCTGGCTTAACTCCTTCTATACCTTCCCGCAGATCGCTCTGTTACCTGAGAGTCCTCCTGCACTCCTTCTTCCTCTCATCTCCCCTCTTTTTCCCCACCCTCAAAACAGCACAAACAAAAGCGCCCATCTTCGGCGCAGGGGAGAAAATAAATCCAGCAAAAAAAAAATGTTTGGCAGTAAGTTGTTACTGTGGTGCTCTATGTGTTTGTAGGATTCCCAACTCTTGGAATGTGGGTCTTTTTCTGCTCCTAATTGACACAAATTTTTATTTGCTTCTCTCCAGTTATTCTGTAATCTCAACCAATAAATAAGTGTCCAGAAAAAGGTATATATTTTATTTAAAGACTGTTCCAAGTAATGAGGAAGAGTCACCAGACCTGAAACGTTAACTCTGATTTTTATCTTCTCAGATGTTGCCAGACCTGCTGAGCTTTTCCAGCAACTTCTGCTTTGGACCTGCATTTTACTGTTTTTTTTTAACTGTGGGCCGAAATGAGGAAATGGCTGCTTTAATGAGCAAAGCTTGTTGAAGTATTGCCACACTTTTTAAGGAGCTCATTGGAAGCAGTGTTTACACAGCTGAAGGTTCAGGCAGCAGGGTGGATGAAGGGCTGCAGATGCACTAGATCATAGGGCTGTGCACAAAGTGGGATTTGGCCAGCAACAAGGAGCTGATGGGTGTGTGGAATGGCAGACAGTTTCTGGGAGTAAAGGCCCCCTTTTGTCAAAGTAATTCTTCTGAAGCATAGAAGCCTAGTCCATATTTTCTGTCAACTAGATCAGGAGGACAGGTAAATTGGGGGAGTTTTATGCACTTTGATAAAATCTTTGCAATGGCTCTGGGAATAGTGGGGTTTGACATAACATTGCGCGCCTCGTGAGGCTGTGAAACCCTCTCTGGTAAGCCAAACCCCCTCTCTGCCAAAAGGGCTAGTGGTGGAGTTCAGGATCAGCTTGCAGGTGATATTTTCAGGTACTATGCCTGTTCCTGACCTTGGTAAAGCTGAAACATTCTGACATCCCTAAACTCTAACGCAGTGTTCTATAGTCATGACTACATCAGTGTATAATAGTGACTCTCACACTCATCCAATATCCTCACATTAAACAACATTCACTGACATCTTGAGAGACGGGCATGGTGAGCTAGATGATTAGTGTGTGGAAGAGTATAAAGCCAACTTTATGCACCCAATCTTCAGGCTAGCTTTGCAGTAGCTTACTGAGGGTCTGTCCCTTCACTTGACTCCACTCTTGAGAAATGGTTACCCTCAAGCTATACAAAACCATCTTTCTAATGGACAGAGTTGTCTCAGTGGACTATGGCTTGGTACTTTCGAATAGATGACCTTGAATCATGAATTCCAAAGGTGATAGTTACTGAGGAAGGTTCATTCGACTGGAAACATTATCCCTAATTTCTCTCCACGGATGCTGCCAGACCTGCTGAGCTTTTCCAGCAACTTCTGTTTTGGTTACTGTATATTGTTCCAATAAGACAAAGACTATCCCAGTTTCTTGTTGGGCTTCACAACATTTCCCACCTTCGAACTGTGGTTAGCAAGAAAGCTTAAAAATAAATCCCTTCTCGAAAAACTGAGATGTTAAATCCTCTTGCTCACTGAGAGGTAGCAATGTAAATTCTTCACAAAAGTTATGAAGAAGAACTGCCAGTACAATGATGCGCTGTGATTAACAGAAGCACATGGCAGAATGGTGTGGGAATTGACATGAGTATGGGAACACCCCCCTCTTGAATTTGATTGATCTGTACTGTGCGTCAAAAACTATTATTATCTTGGATGATCCAAAACCTGGCAATCTCCATTTTGAACTAAAGTTTGAACCAAAGACTGCTTGAGGGTAAATGGGACCTCCAGGTTTCTGCTGACCTTTCGCAAGGATGTGCTGTCTGACATCAGCCTTGAATGGTGGAAGTCTCTCTTGAAGGTGTTGTCCATGGCTCTGGCCTACCCCAGCAGAAGAAGATGAGAGCAATGGTGGGTCAGAAGACACGACAGGTTGTCCAACATAATGGTGATACCATGGATAAGTACGCTCTCCACACTTGGCAGGACCAAATATAGCCCAGGGATATGACACACTGTTCATGTCAGTTAGATTGGAGGAGAAACTTTGGAAGTTCCTAGCTGACTGCCTAGAGGATCAGATTTAATCCAGGGATCGCATTGACCAGGATAATTTACTACAGCATCTATCCCTTCCAAACATTGAACTCTGCCACTGTCATAGAATCATAGAAATCTACAGTGCAGAAAAAGGCCATTTGGCTCATTGAGTCTGCACTGGTCCAGGAAAGAAATATCTCATAATTCTGTTCACACTTTCTTGTCTGCCTTGTCGAGCTTACATCAAAATACTTCAATGTTATGAGGGTTCATGCCTCTACCAGACTTGCAGGCAGTATGTTCTAAATTTCTGCCACCCTCTGAAGAAGTTATCTCTCAAATCATTTCTAAAATTTCTATCCCCTACCTTACGTCATTGATCCCTCCATCAAAGGAACAGTTTCTTCCTGCCTATCCTGTCCATGACCCTCAAATGTCAATTATCAGAAGGCTGCTGCTTGAAGAAATCATCTCTCACAGAGTCAAAAGAGATGCATGTCACAGAGCCAGAGAATTATTGAGTCATAGAGCTGCGCAGCATGGAAACTGATCCTTCGGTCCAAGTCGTCTGCGCCAGCCAGATATCCTAAACTGATCTAGTCCCATTTGACAACATTTGGCCCATATCCTTCTAAACCTTTTTGATTCTTGTCCCCATCCAGATGCCTTTTAAATGTTGCAATTGTACCAGACTCCACCACTTCCTCTGGCAGCTCATTCCATACACACACCACCCTCTGTGTGAAAAAGTTGACCCTTAGGTCCCTTGTGTATCTTTCCCAACTTGCGCCCTCTAGTTTTGGACTCCCCTATCTTGGGGGAAAGACTTTGGCTATTCATCTTATCCATTCCCCTCATGATTTTATAAATCTTTATAAGGTCACCCCTCAGCCTCCGATGCTCCTGGGGTAAAACAGCCCCAGCCTATTCAGCCTCTCCCTATAGCTCAAACCCTCCAACCCCTGCAACACCTTTGCAAATCTTTTCTGAACCCTTTCAAGTTCTTTTTACAGATTATGTGATTTCCGAATGCAGGCTACTCAGAAAGGACTAACAGAGATGCTAAATTTCAGCTAGGATGGTAACTGAGCTCCAGTCTCATTTCTCATAGGGATCTAAAAGTACATATAACACATAAGGAAGAGCAAGAGATAACATGGGGTGAAGCTGGATGAACACAACAAGCCACGCAGCATCAGAGGAGCAGGAAAGTTTGACGTTTTGGGTCGAGACCCTTCTTCAGATGCTCTCGGCCTGCTGTTTTCATCCAGATTCACCCCGTGTTATCTCAGATTCTCCAGCATCGGCAGTTCCTCCTATCTGAGGAAGAGCAAGAGAGTTCTCTTTATAGGCATATATGTATATACATATATAATATGTACATGTATATGTTCTTCAGACAGCATCAGTAAAACACTAAGATTGCTCGAACATACTATTTATTATGAAGCTCTTTCAGATTCACAATGCCCTGGTATACAGTCAGTATAATCATCAGGTGGAAAGCTATCCCGAAACATAATTATAGTTAAGTCATACAGTCATTTGACATGGAAACAGACCCTTCAGTCCGAGCAGTCTGTGCTGACCATAATCCCAAACTAATTTAGAGAAAACTTGCCTTTGCTTGGCTCTTATCCCTCCAAACATTCCTTTCTCATGTACTTTTCCAAGTGTTTCTTCAACATTGTAACTGTACACACATCCACCACTTTCTCTGAACTGCTCTCTGTGTAAATAAATTGCCCCCATGCCCTTTTAAAATCTCTCTAAACATGCCCCCTAATTTTAAAATCCCCCACCATAAGGAAAAGACACCTGCTATTCACCTTATCTATACCCCTTATGATTTTCCAAACCTTATTAAGGTCACCCCTCAACCTTCTACGCTTCAGTGAAAAAAGTCCCAGCCTATCCAGCCTCTCCTTAAAACTCAAACCTTCCATTCCTGGCAACATCCTGTTAGATCTTTTCTGAGCTCTCTCCAGCTTGATAATATCCTTCTTATGCCAGGGTGACCAGAACTTCAGACAGTACTCCAGAAGAGGGCTCACCAACATCCTGTACAACATCAACATGCCATCCCAACTCCTACACTCAAAGGTCTGAGCAATGATGGTAAGCATGCTGAACACCTTCTTAACCATTCTGTCTAACTGCGGTGCAAACTTCAGAGAATTACATCTCTGAACCTCTCGGCCTCTCTGTTCTACAACACTACCCAAGACCCTACCACTAATTTCATAAATCCTGCTCTTGTTTGTTTTACCAAAATGCAACACCTCACATTTATCCAAATGTTTTATAGACCGTTGATGACCAGCTTTTAGTCTTGAGAGAAAGTGAAATTCTTAAATGGTAACTCTAGATTTTCTAAAAGTCTTCCGGCAAAGTCCTCCATGCAAAGTTCTTGTCCAAACTGCATGACTGTAGACTCGGGGGAAACACTATTTCATTGGACCTGGTACTTCCTCACTAACAGAGGTGGTATGTAATGGGGAATTATCCTCTCCTTGAGATGGAGAGCACCCAGGAAACAATGTTGCCAGCCTTGTTATATTCCCAGATCTCGAGCATGGTGTGATTCAGAAGCCTTGGGTAAATTCACTGTTGGTATTAGTCTACGCTACTGATACCTTTGGTTTAGGAAGCCAACACAACATTTTCAGCAGAAGGTGGGCTCAATCTTGACCAACATTGAAGCTTAATTAAAACTTTACAGGTTGTTTCAGTGCACATAGTTCTCACATGTGAGATACCAGGCTCAACCTAAGAGTAAGCACATATTACTGTTAGTGACATGGACTCAACATCAGAGCAACTTGTTACAGGAAGGACATTATCAAGCTGGGGAGGGTTCAGAAGAGGTTTACCAGGGCGATGCTGGGAATGGAGGGTTTGAGTTATAAGGAGAGGCTGGACAGTCTGGGACTTTTATTACTCATTTATGAGACAGCAGATCATTAGTATTTAGCATGCTTGCCTTCATTGCTCAGGTCTTTGAATATAGGGCTTGGGACATCATGTTGGGGTTGTACAGGAGGCCTTTTCTGGAATACTGTGTCAAGTTCTGGTCCTCTGTTATAGCAAGGATATTATTTAATTGGAGAGGGTTCAGAGAAGATTTACCAGGATGTTGTCAGGAATGGAGAGTTTGAATTATAAAGAGAGGCTGAACAGGCTGGGACTCTTATCATTGGAGGTTGAGAGGTGACCTTATGAAAGTTTGTAAAATCATGATGGGTATTGATAAGGCTAATATTAGGTAGGGGATTCAAATTCCCTATGGTGGGGGATTTCAAGACTAGGGGGCACATTTTTAAGGTGAAATGAGAAAGATTTACAAATGTTATGAGAATCAATTTGTTTACACAGAGAGTGTTTCATGCATGGAATGAACTTACAGAGGAAGTAGTGGATGTGGGTACCCTTACAACATTTAAAAGACATTTGGATTAGTATATGAATAAGTAATATTTGGAAGGATATGGGCCAAGGGCAGGCAGGTGGGACTAGTTTAGTTTGGGGTTATGGGTCAGCACGGACTGGTTGGACCAAAGGGTCTGTTTCCGTGCTGCATGACTCGATGACTCTACAACTTAGAAATTGGAAGTGAACTCAAACTGGCTAACTCCTCTGAGGAACAGTCCTTTATTCTTCATGATGCCAAATTGCTTTGTCAAATATGAACCATACAATATTCTTGTTATACATAAGCGATCTTTGCAAATTAATAATCAGTGTGTGACCATTGAATAACTGTGTGGTTTACACATCAGGGAATTTCAAACACATTGCTAGATGATCTTCTAGAATTGCTAAAATGACAGGGCAATGGAAGTTACCCTTCATTGCCAGAAAAATGCTAAGTCACATGCATTGCCAACAAAACAGATCCACTAGAAGTACATGGGTGCGTGGCATCTTCATATGGTGCTGGGTGGCTCAGTGATTAGCACTGCCTCACAGCACCAGGGACCTGGGTTCAATTCCAGCCTTGGGAAACAGTCTGCGTGGAGTTTGCACATTCTCTTGGCAATGGCTTGGTGGTATTATTGCTGGACTGTTGACCCAAGTAATGTTATGGGGACCTGAGTTCAAGTCCCTCCTCAGCAGATAGTGGAATCTGAATTCAATAAATAACTAGAAGTACGAGTCTAATGATGGCTGTGAATCCATTGCCAGTTGTCGGGAAAAACCCAACTGGTTCACTAATGTCCTTTAGGGAAGGAAACTACCATCCTTACCTGGTCTGGCCTACATGTGACTCCAGACACATAGCAATGTGGTTGACACTTAACTGCCCTCTTGGCAATTACAGAGGGGCTTAAATGCTGCCTAACCAGCAACACCTTCATCCCATGAATGAATAAAGCCCCCGTGTATGCGTGGATTTCCTCCTGTTTCCTCCCACTGTCCAAAGATGTGCAGGTTGGGTGGATTGGCCTTGGAAATTGTGGGGTTATGGGATACGGTGGGGGGAGGGGGACTGGCTCTGGGAGAGATATTCTTCGGAGTTTCACTGTGGACTTAATGGGCTGAATGGCCTATATCCATGCTGGGCAGATTCTATGACAAATAAGACTGGAGTGATGAAAATCCATGCTGTACAAATCAGGCCAGTGTTATTTCCTTGATTAAAGACTTGGAATGGGATTCATTAGGGGAGTAGGGGGTGGAGAGTGTGAACAATCGACTTGACAATGTCCTATAAAATATGGAATGGACTGGTAGGAATTGACAGAAACTGGCACCTGGCAATAACAAAACATGAGGTGACCATCTACGGAATCTATGAGGAAGACCTTTTTTTGTACTCTAACAATTTTTCCAAACCTTCTGACTAAAAGAAGCAGAAACAGCACAATTACCTGAAATGATCATGTGCCATCTTCAGATTATTTCCCTCTAGAAGTTTTCATTTTCAGGACCACTATTTCAGCTGCTTGTGCCTGGTAAAGTTGGCACTGCCCTAATAAGTGCAGGCAGAGCACAGGTCTCTGAGACTGACACAACGAAAGCAGGCAGCAGTCTTGGCTTAGCTATTGGTCCGAGGTTTGTTTAAAATAAGATGGTTCATAATTGAGCATCATTCAGAACATCAGGATAAAATCCCAAAACACTCAAGAGACAATGAGCTACCTTTTGAAGTACGGGCACTGCTGAAATAGAGGAAACACAGACACTGACATCACAAACAGCAATGCTGGCATGCAGAGAACAAGCAGAAAAATCTGTCATTTGTTTACCCCTTTTCCGGAATGTTGGTTGTGCGGTAATTATTGACCAGGATGTGGGCAGAAATTACTGAGTTCTTTCTTCAAAGATTGATTCCAGGTATGAAAGTGCTGCTGCATGAGGAATGGTTGTATAGCTTGGGGTTTGTATTCACCTGAGTCAAGAAGAATGAAGGAGGGTATCTGATTGAGGGATGTAAAGTGCTAAAGACATTGAACAGTTGGCCTTCGGCTGGTGGGATGGTCTCAAACAAGATAGAGAGTGAGAGGAGGTCAGTTCAAAACCGAGGTGAGGAGAAACTGCTTTTCTCTGAGGGGTGTGAATCCGTGCAACAGAGCGCAGCGGAGGCCGAATCAATCAATGGGTTCAAGAATTAAATGGATATGCTTCTGATGAGGAGCAGAGTAACGGGGAGCAGGTAGGAGAGTGGAGTTGAGATCAGGATAAGATCAGCCATGATCATGTTAAATGGGAAAGTGAACTCACAGGGCTGAATGGCCTACTCCCGCTCCTAATCCCTATGTTCCTACGTTCCAGGTGATCACTGAAAGCGTCAACAGGGACTTGGTCTGATCTGGAAGACTCCTTCCGGAAGGGGAGTGTCACCTAGAGCACAGGGTCCACAAGAACATGTGGACCATAAGCCTGCAGCCTGTAATTTAGAAACACTCACTTAATGAGACACATCTAGCACAAGAGGCAAGTTGAGAGAGCAAGGCTACAGTCCCCCGTAACTGATAATATATAGGCTCAACGGTGTTGTATGGACTGAAGCTGTCACCCTCACTGGGTAGCTCTATGTGAAATAGGTCTCCTGTTGGTAGTACTGATTTACTGTGTGTGGTGGTGATAATCTCAAAAGGACTCGAACCTGGGGCTCCTGGCTCAGATGTAGGTACACTACCACAAACACCCTAGATATTTTTGACCAACTTGCTCAAAAATGTTTCCACTTCCCCTCTGGAGGAGGTAGGGCTTGAACCTAGGTGTCCTGGCTCAGGGATAAGTTCAATTCTACTGTACCACAGGGGATGACCCTTGGGTATGCTTTATTGTTTTTAACTAATGTTGTGACCAGTAAATCATCCAAGTAGCCAATTGGATGCTAAGCCCATTAAGGGCAATATGAACCATCAAAAGAGAGGGGGAGGAAAGATGGCTTGGTCTGCTTTTCTTAATATCCCAAGACAATGGTGCATCAGAGGCTGAGAGGTCACCTTCTAGAGGTTTATAAAATCATGAGAGGGGCATGAATAGGGCGAACAGACAAGGTCCTTTTCCCAGGGTAGGGGATTCCAAAACCCAAGGGCATAGGTTTAAGGTAGGAGTGTAAAGATTTAAAAAGGGGTAGATTTTTCACACAAAGTGTGGAGTGAGTATGGAATGAGCTGTCAGAGGAAGTGGCGGAGGCTGGTATGATAAGAACATTTAAAAGGCATCTGGATGGCTATATGAATAGGAAGGGTTTAGAGGGATACGGGCCAAATGCTGGCAAAGAGGACTAGGTTTATTGAGGATAACAAAGTGTGGAGCTTGGCACAGACGAGTCAGAGTGAAGGGACTGTTTCCGTGCTGTATGGCTGTGTGATAGAGTCTTTTCTAGTTTTTTTTTCTTTCGACTTGCTGAGCACTCCCAGACTTCAAATCATAATTAGAGAGCCCAGAAAGAACATTGCTGAATTGCAACGTGCTTTGTGTCATTGTATCCTGAGTAGCCCCGGGGCCCTGGTCTGTTCAAAACTGGGGCTGCCCTGGTTACCGAGAGGGGCGAGCGAGATGTCTTCTCCTGTTCCTGTCGACAAGCACCTTCATTCAGTCAGCTGGCATCTGCAGCAGCCAGGCCTGGGCAGCTGCCAGCTCAGCACCTTGGAACCAGACCCCGGGGCAGGACAAGGTGCCCATTGTGTGAGGGGAGGGGCATCCTGTTATCAAGGGAAGGGGGGCCTGTCTGACGTGGGCAATCGGCCAGCTCGCGAACCTACGCTGACCCACCCCACTAGGCCTCGGCTGGGGGGTGGTGGTGTACAAACGAGGTGGGATCAGGTTCGGCTTAATCAGAGTTCATCTGACACGCTCCATGCACTGCAGCTGACAGGTTTTCCGGGACCTTTTCGGATCTTTTCTTCGAGATTGTCAACAACTGTAGCCTTGTGAGGTGACCACGTGATGGAAAGTCAATGATCCCATTGTTCCCCAACCGACACCAGCCCCCCTCCCAGGGCGTAAACATACACATAGACTGATATGTCTTTACAAAGCCTCTGACAGCATCAGCTGTGGCTTGGTTGGCAGAACTCCTGTGGCTGAGTCAGGAGTTCAAATCCATCTCAAGCAAGCTTTTTATTTTCTGACTAACTATCAGCTCAGAGCATGCCCCATCATTAGGTCCTGGGTTCAACGCCTCCACCCAGATTTGAGTAAAAATACAAAGGCTGACACTCTGGAGCAGTGAGGATGGGATTGTCTTTTGAACGGAATATTCAGCTGCCTTTAGACATGGACCAAAATGTTCCATTGTCATTCTTGCAAGGAATACGAAAGCAAGTATAACAACTAAGTGGGATCGCAAAGATGCAGAGGTGACGGTTGTCTTAACATATGAATCAGAGAAGGTTAGTATGCAGCTTCAAGAAGTGATTTAGGAAACTGAACAAACATTATTTATTGTAGCATTTGGAAGGCTCCTATACTAATGTGGAAACAGCATGGAAACAGACACTTTGGTCCAATCAGTCCATGCTGACCATAATCCCAAACTAAACTAGTCCCACATACCTGTGATTTTCCCATATCCCTCCAAATATTTCCTACTCTTGTACCTTGAACCATTTTAAAGCAGCGGCAGATAGGTTATTGATGAGCAAGGGGTGAAAAGCAAGACCATGGAGCAATGGCACAGTTGGCTTGAAGACCAAGTGGCCATCTCCTGCATGTGAGTTGTATGCGTGTATGTTAAAGACCCAGCTGTACTGTTTCTAAGAAAAGCAAAGGAGCTATCCCTAAAGCTCTATTCAACTTTTACCCCTCAAACAACTTCACACAAAAAACACTGGAGTTCACAGAGGGCCAGGCAGCATCCATGGGGAGAGAGCAGGCTGACGTTTTGAGTCTCGATGACCCTTCATCAGGGTATCAGGAGACTGCAGTGCTGTAACAATGGACTAGTAATCCACTGACCGAGATGACAGGAGATCTGCTGGCCTACAAGTGACTCCAGACCCACAGAAAATATTTAAAACATTCCATCATGGGATGTGAGCATTGCCGGCTGGGCCAATACTTACCACCCATCCCTAACTGCCTCTTGAACCGGCCAGTTTTACAGGTCCAGTTCAGAGGGCATTTGAGGGTGAACCACAACCCCCACCTCAGTCCCCTCCCCATGTATCTCTTGTACATTTGACACTGGTGACAGAATTGTTAATGGTTGACTCATGACTGTCCCCTGAAGAGACTCAGCAAATGACATTGGTTAGATCAAGTAAGGGTGATCACCACAAAAACAGACATGCAAGCATTGAAGATAGGAGCAGGAGTAGGCCATTCAGCCCCTTTTGACTGTGCCATCATTCAATACGATCATAGCAGACCATCCAACTTAGTGCCCTGTTCCCATTCTCTCCCTCAGCTCCTTGCTCCCTCTAGTCCTATGAATTATATCTAAATCCATCCTGAAAACATTCAACATATTGGCCTCGACCACTTTCCGTGACAGAGATTTCGGCAGGCTTACCACTCTACGGATGAAGAGATTTCTCCTCATCTCAATCCTAAATGGCCTGCATCCTTAGACTGTGACCCCACCCCCCAGGTTCTGGACTCCCTGGTCATCGGGAGCATCTTTCATGCATTTACCCTGTCTGGTTCTGTTAGATTTTTATAGGCTTCTATGAGATCACACTTCATTCTTCTAAATTTCAGTCAATATTGTCTGAAATGATCCAGTCTTATGTCAGTCCTGCCATCACAGAAACCTTTGTTGCACTCCCTCTGTTACCAGAACATCCTTCCTCAGATAAGGAGACCAAAGCTGCGCACGATACTCCTGGTGTGGCCTCACCGAGCCTCTGTATAATTGCAGTAAGACATCCCTGCTCCTGTACTTGAATCCTCTCACTCAGGCCAACGCACCATTTACCGGTTCTGGGGTAGGGCCACTAGACCTGAAACTTTAACTCTGATTTCCCTCTGCAGATGCGGCCAGACATGCTGAGCTTTTCCAGCAATCTCTGTTTGCGTGTTTCTGATTTCCAGCATCTGCAGTTCTTTCCTGTTTTTATACTATTTATCTTTTTCAACACCAGCTTCACCTGCAAGAGTCTACAAAGAAAGCTAAATTACAGACTAAGGGAACTTGGGAAGTTAGCTTGACATCAGTAGTATAAAGTCGGGGGGGGGAGGGGTGCACAAGACATTTATTATTTTAATTTAATTTTTGAATGCTGTAACATCCTGAAGGGATGTGGCATGGTGAAACGATACTTCTGCCTGTAGGAGAGACTAGAGCCAATGGACACAGTTTAAAAATGTGAGGACTCCCACTTAGAAAGGAGATGAAGTGATTAACTTTCTCCCGGAACATTATTAGTCTTTGGTATTCTCTTCATCTGAGAGGTAAAGGCTGGGGTATTGAATATTTTTTAAGGCTAAGTTGCGTGGCTTCTTAATTGACAAGAGAGTTAAGTGTTTTGGGGACTGCAGAGGAGAGTACAGCTAAGAACTGTGTCTAAATTGTACAATTACTGTCGTGTAATGTTCAGATAGAGATATTGCAGGCTCTGCTTTTGTCAAAAAGGTTAATCAGACTGTAACTAAATGAGAAACTAAAAAAAAATTGCTGGCACAAGACAGAATTGCTGACTCTGAAACTGGAGGAGTTTAAGTTCACTTAAATACAACAAATCGTGGCATATGAAGCTAGCCTCGATAATGCAACCGTAACAACCGTCATCAATTGTACAAAATCTCTTATTTACATAATATTCTTTAGGGAAGGAAATCTACCAAGCATACTGGTCTTGCCTACATCATCCAGCAGTATGGTTCATTCCTAACTGAACTGGTTCTAATGGTGGTTCAGTGGTTAGCACTACTGCCTCATCATAGCAAGGACCTGGGTTTGATTCCACCCTTGGATGACTCTCTGTGTGGAGTTTGCACGTTCTCCCTGTGCCTGAGTGAGTTTCCTCTGGGTGCTCTGGTTTTCTCCCACAGCCCAAAGATATACAGGCTAGGTGGACTGGCCATGGTAAATTGTCCGTAGTGTTCTGGGATGTGTAAGTTAGGGTCTGGCTCTGGGTGGGATGCTCTGAGGGTTGGTGTGGACTTGTTGGGCTGAAGAGCCTCTTTCCACACTGTATAAGATTATTAAGGGATTGGACACTGTGGAGGCAGGAAGCATGTTTCTGCTGATGGGTGAGTCCAGGACCAGAGGACACAGTTTAAAAATAAGGGGTAGGCCATTTAGAACAGAGTTGAGGAAAAACTTCTTCACCCAGAGAGTGGTGGATATATGGAATGGTCTGCCCCAGAAGGCAGTGGAGGCCAACTCTCTGGATACTTTCAAGAAAGAGATAGACAGAGCTCTTAAAGATAGTGGAATCAATGGTTATGGGGATAAGGCAGGAACAGGATACTGTTTGTGGATGATCAGCCATGATCATAATGAATGGTGGTGCTGGCTCGAAGGCCCGAATGGCCTACTCCAGCACCTATTGTCTATTGTCTATTGTAGGGATTCTATGATCTATGAGTCACTCAGGTCAAGGGCAAAGAAATACTGTCCTTGTCACATAGAGTCATACAGATGTACAGCACAGAAACAGACACTTTGGTCCAACTTGTCACTGCTGACCACATGTCCTACGTTAACCTAGTCCCATTTGGCCCATATCCCTCCAAACCCTTTCTATCCATCCAGATGCCTTTTAGCTGTTGCAATTGTACCAGCCTCCACCACCTCCTGCAAGTAGAGGAGTAGCAAAGGAATGTGGCTTGGTTCTGGCCATTCAGGCTCGTCAGCCAAGAGTGATTCCAAAGTCAAGCTGCCTAATGATTCCACGTTATACCATCTCAGGTAAAACACTTCCCTGGCAGCAAGAGAGTGAGGAAGAGGGGAGCAGAAAGGGATGTCCTGAAATGTGGCTCAGCAGAGTAATGCTGCAGCTTCCAATTCAGGTAGTTGTGGGATCGACATCCCATTGGGAACCTGAGCCCTGAGGTGTTACAGTGGGAGTGCTGCGCAGTTTCTTCCCTCTCATTTGGCAGGTGGAGGTACTAGGGGTGGACCTGAAGCAGTGGCACTCAGGAAGCTTTTCAAATTTCAAATCAACGTGTTGATTTGAAATAGTCTATAACGTGGTGTTGTGTGACTTCTGAAATTTTGAGAAAGAGTAGGGTAGTCCACTTGGTGTCCCAGCCATTTACAATCCTCAAAACGACACCTTAAAAGCAGCTTATCTGGTTTTTCTGTTTGTTATAGAATCATGGAGATATAAAGTTTTGGATTCATAGAGTCATACAGCATGGAAGCAGACCCTTCGGACCAACCAGTCCATGCCAACCATAATCCCAAACAAAACCAGCCCCATCTGCCTGCACTTGGCCCACATCCCTCCAAACATATCTTATTCATGAACTTATCCAAATATCTTTTAAACATTGTAACTGTGTCTGCATCCATCACTTCCTCTGGAAGTTTGGTTCACTCACGAACCACTCTCTATGTAAAAGAGTTGCCCCTCATGTCCTTTTTAAACTTTGCTCCTCTCTCCTTACAAATATGTCCCCTAGTCTTGAAATCCACCACCCTGGAGAAAAGATACCTACCATTCATCTGATCTATATCCATCATGGTGTTCTAAACCTCTGTAAGGTCACCTGTCAACCTCCTATGCTCCAATGAAAAAGGTCCCATCCTATTCAAACTCTCCTTATAACTCAAACCATCCTCCCCAGCAACATCCTGGTCAATCTCTTCTGAACTTTCACCAGTTTAATAAGTTCCTCCCTACATCAGGGCAACCACAGCTGGACGCAGTGCTCCAGAAGAAGCCTCACCAACAATCTATACAACCTCAACGTGACATCCCTATTCCTATCTCAGGGGTCTGAGTGATGAAGGCAAGTGCACAAAACTCTGTTGACCTGCTGTAACATAACTGGGGAACAGAAACTGCCAAACCTGCACAACCAGAAGGGTCCAGGCCCCAAACATCAGCTTTCCTGCTCCTCTGATGCTGCTTGGCTTGCTGTGTTCATCCAGCTGTACACCCTGTTAGCTCAATTTTATCTGTCTCAAAGTATGCTGCTCTGTAAAACCAATTGTATAGGAAAAGCTGTTTATTCAATTACAGAAGCCATTACAGTTGGGGATTTGATTCAACTGACAATTTCTTTGTTTCAGCATTAAGGAACTCAAGTCATGGACCCCAACAGCACACGGTTAGGATTTATTGTGACTTTCTTTTTATAAGTTGGCATTTATAGCATTTTTTAAAATTTAACCTTGGTCTGTGTAATTTCTTGCCAATAACTTTATCCCTTTATACCTAAGGAGCATTCAGTAATAAATGATATGATTGAAAAGTATCAAATTCCAACAAAGCTGGACAGACTGGCCGATGCAGGGCGAAGGTTACCCTTGGTCGGGGAGCCTATAACCAGGGGACATGGTCCAGTGTATCAATTTCAGTGTACAAAAGGCACAGTTCACTTTAAGAATTGCAAATGGGTAAGTAACGGCCTAGTGGTATTATCAGTGGACTATTTAAATCCAGAGACCCAGGTGAATGTTCTGGGAACCTGGGTTCGAATCCCTCCGAGGCAGATGGTGGAATCTGAATTCAATAAATATCTGAAATTAATGATGACCTTGAATCCATTGCCGATTGTTGGGGGATAAACCTATCTGGTTCACTAATGTCCTTTAGGGAAGGAAGTTGTCATCCTTACTTGATCTGGCCCATATGTGACTCCAGACCTACTGCAATGTGGTCGACTCAGAACTGGATTGGGTGATGGGCAACAAATACTGGGCTGAGCCAGAGATGTGCTCATCCCCTGAATGACCAAAGGAAACGAAACCAAGAGGAGGTGAAAGAGAAAACTGAGGGTTTCACTCAGAAAGAGCGGCCTTTAATGGTGGGGGAATGCAGAGATGAGCCTCTCCAGCTGATCTTTGCAAGATGGCTCTGTTGCCATTTGTGCCCTCGCACCAGGGGAGCGCGGTCTGTTCTCCAGGAACACATTTCCCTTCTCGTTTTGTTTTTTTTTTGCCTAATCCAACGGCCGTAACAAACCTCTGCTTTAAGGAGAGAAGGGAGAGGGCGTTTTTAATAATATCTGGCTGAGGCTTCTCAGCCTCCGTGACCACCCACGCCCCCAATATACCCTGCCCCTGTGGAAGGTCTCGCCTGTGTTGGTTCTGACTTGTTAAGGCATCCAGTCTGAAGGCAGCTTGTATCAATTTATCCTTAATTAGGGAGACAGTTGTTCGGAGCTTCAAAGGGTCACGAAATGAGGTGACATTATCTGGGAGACTTCAAGAGAGTAGCCACAGAGGACTAATAAAGGCCTAAATTTGTATAATCAGAGACTTAATAATCGCACCAGTTTCCCCTTGAGGTATAAGACAACCCCCTCACCGAGTGAACAGCACAAGTTACTGTCTGTCAGGCAAGGCACCTTATTAAGATGCCATAATCTGCACTGAGAGGGGTTTATGTATGTACTGGGTTTAGCTGAAATGTCAATCTGTCATTCCTCAAAGCCGTGTTTTTTATTGCTTCTCTGTGCAGTCCTGGTCCCTGGCCCCGATATGGCCTTACACATTCTCTCTTTATTAAAGCAGCCAGAATGCGGACAATGGAACCTCCCTGCTTCATTTAAATGCTCTTGCCGCTGCCTCGCTGATTTCAAATTCAGGAAAAAGGCAGCTCCTCTCGATCTCTGCCACATAGCCCGCTGACAGACAGTACAATATCTCCTTCCCATGCGCTTATCCCGTCGCTCTCTGGAATGGGGGAACCTGTTCCCGTTAGATCCGACTGTGTATATCACTCCCCCGGTGCAGAGTTCTGCAAACGACCGCTTCTGCCAAGGGAACGAAGCATTTTTTTTCCATCGCGGCTTTCCGCCCGGCCTGGCGAGATAGGTGAGCGGTGTGGCCGAATCGCGCAAAGCAAGATCCCACGCTCACCGGCGTCGCGCTCTCCGACTTCCATCGCAGACGTGCCTTGTGGAGCGCCAGGGAAATGGGTTAGCCATTCTCCAAGAGGACGCCCAGGTCCCCTATCGTGGACCAGCACACAGTTGATCCAATCCCCGCAGTCCCAGCAAGTTATCAAACGCGCCAAATGCCCCCTGTGGGCCCTTCGCGATTCTTTCTTTAAGGCGGCAAAAAGATTCCATTGAACATAAGATCATAAGTGGGAGCAAGATGAGGTCTTTCAGTCCCTCTAACCTACTCCACCATTCAGTAAGATCGCGGCAGATTTTGCACTTCAGTTCCACATGTCTCCCATAGATCTTAATTTCCCCCAGATCCCAATTGTCTCTACCCCTGGGTCTTGACTGTACCCCCAATCCACAACTCTCTGCGGTAGAGTTTTCCAAAGATTCACAGCCCTTTGAGAGAAGAACATTCTCCCCTCTCTGTCCTAAGTGCCCAGTCCCGTGTGACTTTGACATTTGTTCAATGCTCCCGTGTGCCTGCCATTCTGAGATCTCTCAGTTGGGGGGCACTGTTGCTCTTCCGAACTTCTGTCAACTTTGCCTGCCAGCGTCTCTGCACCACACCCCCACCACTGCCCCCCCCCCCCCCAACCTTCCTGACATCACTTTTCCATTTCTATCTTCAGCTACAGGCCTCACTGGCAAATGGGGCCCCTCGATGTCTTGGTAAACCACCACACAATTGGTCAAAATTAACACGGAGGGCAGGATATGGTATTCGACCTGAGGGACTTTGACATCACTGAGTGAATAACAACAATCCAATAACAATACCAAAAAAGACAAAAGAAAGCTGTATATATATAGCAGCTTTAGGATGTCCCAAAGCAATTTACAGCCTATGTGGGTCTCTACTTGGCCTAGTCATAGATCTACGAAAGATCTGTTACGAAAGACAAAACAAGAAGAACTAAATTCCAGGGTTGTGTGAGGTGCTGGATAATATATCATGAAATGTGGGAGGAGGGCCTTATTACAGTGTGTGGGCACATAGATTAAGGGTTGAGAGGCCTATCAAGTGTGACCTGTGGTGATACACAAGGCAAATAACCTCAACATCAGGTATTGTGATCAGAGATAATGGGAACTGCAGATGCTGGCGAATCCAAGATAAAGTGTGAAGCTGGATGAACACAGCAGGCCAAGCAGCATCTCAGGAGCACAAAAGCTGATCTTTCGAGCCTAGCCCCTTCATCAGAGAGGGGGATAGGGGAGAGGGTTCTGGAATAAATAGGGAGAGAGGGGGAGGCAGACCGAAGATGGAGGGAAAAGAAGATAGGTGGAGAGGAGAGTATAGGTGGGGAGGTAGGGAGGGGATAGGTCAGTCCAGGGAAGATGGACAGATCAAGGAGGTGGGATGAGGTTAGTAGGTAGGGAATGGAGGTGTGGCTTGAGGTGGGATGAGGGGATAGGTGAGACGAAGAACAGGTTATGGAGGCGGGGATGAGCTGGGCTGGTTTTGGGATGCAGTGGGGGCAGGGGAGATTTTGAAGCTAGTGAAGTCCACATTGATACCATTGGGCTGCAGGGTTCCCAAGCGGAATATGAGTTGCTGTTCCTGTAACCTTCGGGTGGCATCATTGTGGCACCGCAGGAGACTCAATGGGGACGGATCCCCGCCCACAGTCGATGCTGACGGAACCCTGCCCACAGCCGATGATATCATCGCTCCGCCCACAACCTCCACAGCCAGCAACCCCAGAGAAGACAGCCACACTGAGCCCTGCCGAATCTTCACCATCCCCCCAGACCTCCCACTGACTGAGGACAAATGGTCAGTCCTAAACAAGGGGCTCACCTTTGTCCCCCTCCACCCACACATCAACGAATACCAGTCACGTTTGGGCATCGAGCAATTTTTCCGCCACCTTTGCCTCCACGCTTACTTCTTTAACTGGGAGCCTAACCCTCCCTCCACTGACCCCTTCGCCCGCCTCCAACCCAAGTCCTCTTCCTGGACACCACCCCCAGGCCTCCTACCCTCCCTCGACCTCTTCATCTCCAACTGCCATCGAGACATCAACTGCCTCAACCTTTCCACCCCTCTCACCCACTCCAACCTCTCCCCTGCAAACGGACAGCCCTCCACTCCCTCCGCTCCAACCCCAACCTCACCATCAAACCCACAGACAAGGGAGGCGCAGTGGTAGTATGGTGCACTGACCTCTACATTGCCGAGGACGAATGCCAACTCTCCGACACCTCCTCCTACCGCCCCCTTGATCATGACCCCACCCCCGAGCACCAAGCCATCATCTCCAATACCATCCATGACCTCATCACCTCAGGGGACCTCTCACCCACAGCCTCCAACCTTATTGTTCCGCAACCCCACACGGCCCGTTTCTATCTCCTTCCCAAAATCCACAAACCTGCCTGCCTTGGTCGACCCATTGTCTCAGCGTATTCCTGCCCCACTGACCTCATCTCCACCTATCTGGACTCCATTTTCTCCCCTTTGGTCCAGAAACTTGCAACCTATGTCCGTGACACCACCCACGCCCTCCACCTCCTCCAGAACTTCCAATTCCCTGGCCCCCAACACCTCATTTTTACCACGGACGTCTAGTCCCTATATACCTGTATTCCTCATGTTGATGGCCTCAAGGCCCTCCGCTTCTTCCTGTCCCGCAGGCCCAACCAGTCCCCCTCCACGACACCCTCATCCGCCTAGCCCAACTCGTCCTCACCCTCAACAACTTCTCTTTCGATTCCTCCCAATTCCTACAGACAAAGGGGGTGGCCATGGGTACCCGCACAGGCCCCAGCTATGCCTGCCTCTTTGTAGGTTACGTGGAACAGTCCCTCTTCCGCACCTACACAGGCCCCAAACACCACCTCTTCTTCCATTACATTGATGAGTGTATCGGCGCTGCCTCTTGATCCCCAGAGGAGCTCGAACAGTTCATCCACTTCACCAACACCTTCCACCCCAACCTCAAGTTCACCTGGGCCATCTCCAACACATTCCTCACCTTCCTGGACCTCTTAGTCTCCATGTCAGGTAACCAGCTAGAAACTGATGTCCATTTCAAGCCCACCGACTCCCACAGCTACCTAGAATACACCTCCTCCCACCCACCCTCCTGCAAAAATCCATCCCCTATTCCCAATTCCTCCGCCTCCGCCGCATCTGCTCCCAGGATGAGGCATTCCACTCCCGCACATCCCAGATGTTCACGTTCTTCAAGGACCACAACTTTCCCCCCACAGTGGTCGAGAACGCCCTTGACCACGTCTCCCGCATTTTCCGCAACACATCCCTCACACCCTGCCCCCGCCACAACCGCCCCAAAAGAATCCCTGTCATTCTTACATACCACCCCACCAACCTCTGGATACAACACATCATCCTCCGACACTTCCGCCATCTACAATCTGACTCCACCACCCAAGACATTTTTCCATCCCCACCCTTGTCTGCCTTCCGGAGAGACCACTCTCTCTGTGACTCCCTTGTCCGCTCTACACTACCATCCAACCCCACCACACCCAGCACCTTCCCCTGCAACCGCAGGAAGTGCTACACTAGCCCCCACAACTCCTCCCTTACCCCCATCCCAGGCCCCAAGATGACTTTCCATATTAAGCAGATGTTCACCTGCACATCTGCCAATGTGGTATACTGTATCCACTGTACTCGGTGTGGCTTCCTTTGCATTTCAGGAAACCAAGCAGAGACTTGGTGACCGCTTTGCAGAACGCCTCCGCTCGGTTCGCAATAAACAACCGCACCTCCGAGCCGCGAACCATTTTAACTCCCCCTCCCATTCCTCAGATGACATGTCCATCATGGGCCTCCTGCAGTGCCACAATGATGCCACTGGAAGGTTGCAGGAACAGCAACTCATATTCCGCTTGGGAATCCTGCAGCCCAGTGGTATCAATGTGGTCTTCACTAGCTTCAAAATCTCCCCTTCCCCCACTGCATCCCAAAACCAGCCCAGTTCGTCCCCTCCCACCCACTGCATCACTAAACCAGCCCAGCTCGTCCCTGCCTCCATAACCTGTTCCTCCTCTCACCTATCCCCTCCTCCAACCTCAAGCTGCACTTCCATTCCCTACCTACTAACCTGATCTCGCCTCCTTGTCCTGTCCATCTTCCCTGGACTGACCTATCCCGTCCCTACCTCCCCACCTATACTCTCCTCTTCACCTATCTTCTTTTCTCCATCTTCGGTCTGCCTCCCCCTCTTTCCCTATTTATTCCAGAACCCTCTCCCCCATCCCCCTCTCTGATGAAGGGTCTAGGCCTGATGCAAGAGCTTTTGTGCTCCTGAGATGCTGCTTGGCCTGCTGTGTTCATCCAGCTTCACACTTTGTTATCAATATCAGGCATTAACTGGTTAACTAATATCATCAATATCAACACACTCAGAATTGGAGACCCAAGACCTGAACGGCTCTGATGGTGCTGAGTGACCCTGTGAAAAGAGCAATACGTGATAGGTCTATTCAGCTAGACCAGACCATCTTTTTTGGTATCCATGGCAAGTCGTTCAGTTTGCCAAGTTATCTGATGGCCTCTTCGCTCAGAGTATTTGCTTTGCCTTCATTACTGAAGCTCTTTGGGCCTGAGGCGTGCATCCATTTCCCATCTGGGATGTGCTTGGCAAGCCTATAGTATTTGTGAGGAGGAACTTGGAACCTGCGACCTACTGGCTCAGAAGCAAGAGTTATAATTTGTGCCGTGCGTGTCACGCTATTGATGGAGCTTGAGTGGAACTGAATGAGGAGTTAGTCATTGCCGGGCTTCACCAAACCATTCCTTCAGGTCTTTGTGCCTATTCCCGCCTTATTTCGGACTTTGGTTAGCTTTAAACTTCATTCTATTTCCGCACTGGCTCAATGCATTTCCAAATGTATTGTACCACATCTTGTTAGGAGACCTTTGCAAGTTCATTCCTGAGTATCCTGCGACAATTAGATGCGCTCGCATAAAGGTCTCGCACCTTTTGATCCGTACGTAAAATGATCAACTTTTTTTCCCTCCTCCGCACCTCAGGCCACTTTTTCACTATGAGGCGTGACCCCAATTAACTCAATCACTGCCTCATCCTTCTGTGATACAGCCATTTGTGCATCCCCTGATTTCAGTCACTCCAACAAGCTCTAAACTTCCCTCTCGGAATTGCTCCAGTTCCCCGTGTGGACTATATAGGAGCCGGAATGCGTAGACGCTGGGATATGCAGATGTTGGAGTGCATAGCTGCTGGAAAGTTGTCAAGAAATGTACATAGCACCACACCTTCAGTTCATTAAGGAGCCAGACACATATCCATGACTAGACAGCTGAAGTCTTTGACTGAATGCCAGGCTGCTAGGCGTTAATTGTATGGTTTTGTCTGACTAAATCGGGGAAAGGTCAGGCACAACCCTGGAATTACGCAGTGCATTAAGCTGTGTTCAAATAAGTGAAAGGATGCAAGAGGCGAGTGAACCAAGACCAAGTGCAGCAGAGCAAGGTGGGCTTTGAAAAGGGAGATCGAGTCCTTCATCCAGGGGCTAATCCATCAGAACAACGGCACGCAGGGTGTTATTTATACAGCAGGGCCAATGCATTTCTGGAACGCCGGGTGATGCGGTCGAGAGGAAACTGCCGACGCGAGTTTTCCTCCACTTCCAGTTTATGGATGCCGTCGCTTTGCAGAAAGAGAGTGACTCAGAGGGACAGGAATGAGTGACTGCGGAGGGTGTGGATCAAGGTAGTGCCAGGGAATGCCTGCATCTGAATGTTGTCCAAATAGACTGTGCGTTGATGACAGTGGCACAGGCAATAGTGATCATAAACATTCCAATCACCCTGATGTAGCTCAAAAGGAAGAGAGGCATAGAGCGGGAATAAACGCTATTGATAGTTACATGAGAATCTTTGACTGGAGGTGCAAACGGTTATATTACAGCACAGTACAGGCCCTTCAGCTCTCGATGTTGTGCCGACCTGTTATACCGATCTGAAGCCCATTGGTTATGCTTATGAGAACCCCTGAAATGGTACACTTCACCGTCTCCACTCACACCATCTCGGAACTTACCTGGTCCATGAGCTCCAACTCCTCCTTCCCCACTTGATTCCAGCCCAACTCCTGAAACTCATCTTCAGGTCCACGGGGAACGGTCTCATCTGCTCTAGGCTGAGAGGAATGGAATCAACTGGCCACCTACGCACCCCTTTGTTCCCCCACTCTACTTAAACCAGGAGGGCCATGAGAGGGCACCCAGGGGGCAATGGTGAACTCTGGAAGCCACTTGGTGAAGACTCCATTTGGGCTGTGCCTGGACAAGGACACATCTTGCAGCCCAAGGACAGAAAACAAGAACTGCCAAGAGATGCCAGGCAGAAAGGCAAGTGGAGCTGCGGAGTCATCTGATGGGTGTGGATGTTAGTGCAGAGAAAGACTAGAGCAATTGACAGTGAAAGGTTGAGTTGGATGCAACAGGCAGAAGGGCCGCAAGATCATTGGGGTGGTTGGCAGAGGTCTCATGTTTCCAGCAATAACATGTTTGCCAAGGCTCAGTTTGGGTCCCACTGTGAAATTTGATTTCACGCCCGCATTGATGACATGCATGCCTTCCCACCAGCACTCTGAACCCTCTCTTTGTCCTGAGATTCTCAGACTCGCGTGATAGGCAACTTGCTTAACCAGCATGACCTCCAATTGAATCCTGAGTAGACTGAAGATAGTGTCTTGGGTTATTTAGAGGCTGAGCTTGAACCGGACCCTTGCCGACACCCTTGACCCCAACAAGAACTTTGAATCACATGTTTAAGCCATCACTAATGTTTTTTTTAAATTTGCACTTCAATATTGTCACCCAGCCTTCCTTCTGCTGAAGCCCTCATTTGTGGTTTTGTTGCCTCTAGTGTCGATTATCCTGGTTGGTTTCTCTCACATTCACCCTCTGTTAACAAAGAGCTGACCGAAACTCTGCTATATATGTTGAAACTCACAGCACATCCCATTTCTCAAGAGACTTGTGCTCACTGCCTTGGTCCTTCCTTTCTCCATCTAACTTCTCCCAGCCCTACAACTCTCTGAGATATCTCTGTTCCTCTCTAGTTTGCCTCATTAAACATCCAAACTTTAATTGCTCCACCAGTTGGCAATAGCACCTTGAATCCATCTGTAATTTCGTGTCTAAACTTCTCTCTCTCTCTACCCCCTTTTAAGTCACTCCTTTGATCAAACAGTGCAGTTGGTGATTATCTGAATCGAGGATGGGTTACCAGTGAGGGTTTTTCCCTCCACTCCAGTGGGTCACTGGACTTTGGCCTCATCGTCCTCGGTCTGGCCTGAAGGATGGTGCTCCCTGTCCTCTTACCCACCTGTCCAGCAGGGGGCACCAGCCTTCCAAGTCTCTCTGAATTGGAACCTGGCCTTGGGGAACCGGACACAGCCCAGATCTTCAAGAGACTTCCGAGTCCAGAAGCATCCTCCCAGAGATGGTGCAGGGTGTAACTGATCCCCAGGGTCTGGGCAGGCTGTTGAGATGGTGTCCAGTGTCCGAGATCCTCCAGTGCAACATCAGGGAATGAGTAGGCCATGGCGTTTGCAAGTGTGCTACTCTGCACCACATCTCTTCAGAGACAAGCCTCAGAGCAATGGAGATTACATCATGTGAACCCTGATCTATATTGTGTAACACAGCTCAGAGCGTATGATGTTCTTGATATCAATGAATCAAAGATCTCATTTCTTTGTTAATTCTCCACAAGATGTGTGGGGATTAAGGGCCTGTTGACAGACATTAGGACAATTCATATTAATACTGATATTAGTGAGTGTGCTGACTATTTGAAGTATCGACCCAATTTTTATGGCCCTTTGAGATTCCCTTAGCTTTGAGTTGTCTGATGCAATTGATCAGAAAATGGGGTTGAATAGGAATGTTCTGCCAGACAATTATTAAAAGTAGTTATTATAACATTCAGAAAATTATAATAAGGTAATAATAAATACCAACTGGATTAAGTTATCATCAGTGCTGGGCAGCATTAAAATCTTCCATCTACAATAACCTACCAAAAGATTAGTTTATAATGTGCCTCCTCCTCTTCTATGTACACACTCATTTACTATTTACAAGAGTAAAACCATCGGCCCCTCAGACCTGTTCTATCATTCAGATCACACCTCTAGCTCAACTCCAGCCAACACCCTTAGTTCCTTGATTCTCTTCATTCTCAGCAATCTATCAGCTTTGACCAGGAACTGTTCAAATTTGTCTTCTCTTCCAGTTCACATTTCTTAAGTATAACAAAGTGTGAAGCTGGATGAACACAGCAGGCCAAGCAGCATCTCAGGAGCACAATCTCAGGAGATGCTGCTTGGCCTGCTGTGTTCATCCAGCTTCACACTTTGTTATCTTGGATTCTCCAGCATCTGCCATTCCCATTATCTCTGATCACATTTCTTCAGTAATGTTTTATAGTCTTTTTTTCTGGGGTGGGGGATTTGGGGTAACCAGAGCCATATTAGATAATGATTCCATTCAAATTTCTGGCTTCGGGCTAAAGTTGTGACCATATCGCCACCATTTCCTTTTTTTTCCCTCACTCAGTCACGAGTCTGGGCGTCACTTGCTGAGCCAGCATTTATTGTCCATCAGTACCTGTTCTGGAGGTGGTAAGCTGTCTTCTTCAAACACTGCACTACAGCCCTGTTCCGGGCAGGTGTTACAAGGTTTTGACCCAGTGACGATGAAGAAACAGCAATACATTTCCAAGTCAGGATTGTCAGCGGCTTAGAAGGGAACCTGAAGGTGGTGGTGTTCCTATGTACCTGCTACCCTTGTTCTTGCGGGAGGCAGAACTGCAGGGTTTGGATGTACTGTTGGACGACATGCTTAGTGAGGCCACACAGCACGTCATAGATGGTGGAGAGATTGAATGTGGAAGGTGGTGGATGCCTGCTTTTTATTGAACGGTGTTGAGCTTCTTGAATTTAGTTGGCTCTACACTCATGTAGACACATTCTATCACTTTCCTGAATTGTACCTTGTGAATGATGGTCAGGCTTTGGGAAACAGGGAGTGAGTCACTTTCTGCAGGATTCCTAGACTCTGAAATGCACATGGACTCATAGTGGTTATACAGTTGCTCCAGTTCAATTACTGGTCAATGACAATGCTTAGGATGTTGATAATAGGAGATTCAGTAATGGTGAGACCACTGAATGTCAAGAGGCCACAGTTAGATTCAATCTTTGCTGAAGATATTCATTGCCCGGTAGTTGTATGAATTGTACTTGTTGTCTATGATGCCAGCTTGAATGCTGTCCAAGAGCTTCTAAATGAAAGTGGGCACTGCTTCAGTATCTAAGGAGGGTTATGAATGGTCATGAACAGTGTGCTCTCGCTTCTGATGGCTGAGAGCTGACTGATGGGACAGCAATTGGCCAGAGTCCTGCAGAAGATTATGCTGGACTTGAAACGCCATTATAATTCAACACCATTATCCCCTCCACACTGATCTCAAAACTCTGTGACCTTGGTCTCAGCTCCATCCTCTGCTACTGGACCCTCAGCTTTCTGACCCACAGACTGCAATCAGTGGCTCTTGGACAGCATTCAAGCTGGCATCATAGACAAGTACAATTCATACAACTACCGGGCAATGAATATCTTCATCAAAGATTGAATCTAATTGTGACCTCTTGACATTCAGTGGTCTCACCATTACTGAATCTCCTGTCTACATGAGTGTGAGGATAGGGAACTGCACCTTCTCCACAATAACACTCAACACTGGACCCCCACCAAAGGATATGTCCTCAGCCCCCTACTGTACTCCTGTACAGCTACAACTATGTTGCCAAATTCTGAACAAATGCCATCTGCAAGTTCACTGACAATAACACTGTAGCAGGACAGCTATCTAACAACTACGAGTCAAAATACAGAAGGGAGATAGAGGGCTTGGTGACGTGGTGCAATGAAAACAATCTGTCTCTCAACGTCCACAAAACTAAAGAACTGATCATCGACTTCAGAAAGAAAGGAGGAGAACATGCCCCTACTACATCAATGGAACTGAGGTTGAGATGGTGAAGAGCATTAAGTTCCTCAGAGTGACGATAACCAACAACCTGTCCTGGACTTTCCATGTAGATGTGAGTCAAGAAGGCACAACACTGCCTCTTCTTCCTCAAACAACTCAGGAAATTTAGCATGTCCATAAGGTCCCTCGCCATATTTTACAGATGCATCATTGAAAGCATTCTGTGCTGGTGCATAGTAGCTTGGTATGGCAACTGCTCTGCCCAGAACTGTAAGAAATTACAGAAGGTGGTGTGCACAGCCAACGTTCCATCCATGGGCTCCATTTACACGGCTTGCTGCTGTGGAAAAGCGGCCAACATCATCAAAGATCCATCGCACCCCGGTAATGCTCTCCTACAACCTCTTACATCAGGCAGAAGGCACAGAAGCCTGAAAACATGTACCAGCAGGTTTAGAAACAGCTTCTTCCCAGCTGTAATTAAGCAGATGAATGGACTGTCTAACCTCATATAATGCTGATCCTGCTAACGCTGATCTTGCCTAATGCATGCCCCATGCAACGTAACCTGTATGCCTCTGCCTAAGACTTTTTGATTTGTACATCTTTGCTTACTATGATCTGCCTGTACCGCTCATAAACAAAGCTTTTCGCTGTACTTTGGGACACGTGACAATAAATTGGCCAATCAATCAATGAATGTTACTTCCATTTCTGTTTCCACAGATGCTGCCAGACCTGCTGAGTTTCTCCAGTACTTCCTGTTTGTTTTTATTTCAGATTTCCAGCATCTGCCATCTTTTGTTTCTGTTTGGTAGCTGACTGTGATGCCCTGTTTTTGGTGTACGGGGCATACCTGGGCAATTTTCCACATTGACGGCAGATGCCAATATTGTAACTGTACTGGAACAGCTTGGCTAGGGGGAGCAGCAAGTTCTGGAGAACAAGTCTTCAGTACTATAGACTTTGCAGGGTCTAGTGCCTCTAGCCAGTTCTTGAGATGGAGTGAACCAAAAAGGCTGAGAGTCATGCTGAAACCTTAGGAGAAAGTCAGAATGGTTTACCCACTCATCTTTAGCGCTGAGGTTCCTGGCTGCCCCCTCGTTGAGGATGGATGGGGAAGCTCATTCATCGTTAATCGTTCAGTTGTTCACAGATGGATATGGCAAAACTGCAGAGCTTTAACCTGACCTGTCAGTTGGGAGATCTCTTGGCACTCTCGTATGTTGCCTCCATCGTTTGATAAGCTGTGTTGGAATTTCACTGGGTGGACACATCGTTTTTGGTCTCACGTTTGCCGCCCCCCACCTTCGCCACCCCAGATCACACGGAGTGATCCTGAGCTCAACAGATCCCAGAAAGATGCCAGATTCAGTGTTCGATTTCCAGTGAGTCAGATTGTGTTGTCTGGGCAGTCAGCTATAACTGACCTTGGTATTTGTAGGATAGAGAAGGAACCCCACTCCAATGCTGCTTCCTACTGGTTTGGGTGAGCAGTGCTGCAGATACCTCTGATTGGCTATTGTCCTGCTCACTCTCACTGTTGAGGCACATCCTCGCTCAGTCTCTGACCTTTCACGACCATAGCATGCACAAGCCTCTGACAAGGTGATGGAATACTATGGGGTACTCGGTGATAGACACTGCCTATTGATCTGTAGGTTGCTGATAGAAGTGATGCTAATAGAGGAAGGTGTGGCAACATGTTTGTCTCAGTATCAGCCTTCAGTTAAACATAGTGTGCAGCCAACTGTTACAATATTGCCCACACAAACGCAAATCCATCACCTCCAAACACATACAGTGCCTGTAATGTAGCACACAAACTATACACACTCATACAGACACACACACACACACACAGACACAAACAACACACACACAAACAGGTACATACAGAGACAGGCACCAAACACAAACAGGAAGGCACATACAACCAACGTCATACTCACACACACCATGTACATGCACATTCCGTGTAGACACCAGGCACATATTCACCAGATATTCAGACACACACACAAAAACATACTTACATAGACACTGACAAGCTCACATGTGCGTATACACACACACACACACACACACACACACACACACACACAGAGACATGTTCACAGGCTCACACACACAGACTAACATGCAGACTCACATATATATGCACACCTACACACACAAACAGATATTTACACACATGGTGACACTCTCCCTCTCACATACACACACACACTCCCAATGCGTGGATACACACTCATTCACACTCACAATGCATAGGTAGGCACACGCACACATAAGCACAAGCACGTACACAACCAGGAGAGAGAATTGACATGGACCTGAGCTTGTTTGGCTCTTCTCTCCACTCTGGATGGATAGTGAATGGCACAGAGACAGCAGCAGACAGGATGAGGATGTGTTACTGTCCGTCCCTATAAAATGGCAAACCCTATTAAACCCTGAAGGGCCACATAAGCACAGAGTTTGCTTGGTGTTTGCTGCCACTTGGAATCTCATGAATCCCTCTGAACTGTTGTAAAACTTTATCATCAAGGTTCATGAAGACATTTTATGTGTATTCCTGTTCAATGTAACCAGAACATTACAACCAAACCTTTACGACAGGCACACAAAGGATTTGTAAATTTACACAGAAATAAAAGGAAGCTTTTCATGATTAAGTGTCGATTTTTCTGTAATTCAAAATTGTGTTTATTTCCCTGTGACTGTGCACGATTAATTAAATCTTTTTATTCCTCAAAGTACTGTCATAGTGATTACCCAGAAAGTCACTCTGATGGTAAAAAGAACCATTGTTCTGGTTCTGATGATCCAGGTGATACATTTATAAAGGAAGTCTGGGATAAAGGACTGTGGTGAATGCTGGCCTGTGTTTGATAGGAATAGCAGGGATATTCCACAGGGGAAAGCATCTCCTTTCTGACATTTCTAATTGACTCCCCTGACTCCCAGTGTCAACAACATTTTGGGGGAGAGAGTTCCAGATTTCCAGTTGCCTTTTTGTGAAGAAATTCTTTCTAGCATCATCCCTCAAAGCCATGGGTTGATTTTCAGGTTATATTCACTTGTTCTCAACACTATGTCTCTGCCTATATGTTCTATCGGAGCACTTTGATCAACTTTATTATGGAGCTCTGACTGGGTTGGACAATGAAGTGTCTGGTGAGGATTCTGTTCTGTTCTGTGAAGGTTTGACCTTGTCTTGAAGGGTCAGAAAGTCATTTTTGAACAGTGAACTCAAAACAGCACTTTACCTGTCATGTGATCTTAGCAAAAACACCAGCAAATCATTGGGTAAGATAATTGTTTAGGTGTCAAGTTGAGTTTACAACTAAGGGAGAGAGGGAGAAAGAGGAGGAGGCAGAGCAAGAGGGAAGGCCAGAAGGCTGCAAATGCAGAGGGAAGAAGTTTCTAATAGCAGAGATACTGGCAATGGCAGTCTCTTAGCAGTCTCTTGTAAGGGAGCGGATGGTAATGTCGTGAGAAAGTTAGAAATGCAGAAAGTTAGCTCCAGCAACAGCAGGCTATAGAGGAGTCAAAGAGAAAGATGTCCTATAGGCCAGTGAACTTATGAGTTTAGGAGACCTATTATATGTAATGAGTGAGCTAAGTTAGCAGTTTGCATAAAGGATCTCAAAGAGGTAAATTAACTAAAGAAAATAGCTACAAGTGATTGTACAGAAACTTGATAAAAGGAAACTCTTGTTACAAGTGTGCTGGTTCAATGAGAAGTTTTGACCCATAATAGGAACCACTCTCACTGAAGTTTGAATGTCTGTCAAGCAAAAGAGATGAATCTTTATTCCTACAGAAATGGAAAGTGCTGGAGAAATTCTGCAGATCTGTCAGCATTTGTGGAGAGAGAAACAGATTTAATTCTTTGAATCCAATTATTTTTCTTGTAGCTCTCCGAAGAAAAGTCTTTAGACTTGAAGATTAACATGATTCCTCTCGCCACAGAATGCTGCCAGACCAGCTGAGTTCCTCTGGCAATGTCTGTTTTTGATTCAGATTTCCAGAATCCACAGTATTTTGTTTGATTTGCCCTTCCTGATGTTTCAGCGAGATAATTCCAAGTTCTTTTATAGTGTTATACAGTTTGAACCTTTTGCAAATGCAATGAATGTCTACAATCCTTTGTTGAAAGTATGCTGGCAGCCTCTCAAGAATATGTTCTGCAACTTGCTTCCATGATAAACAAACAAAACAAAATTTAAACTCTTTCTGCCAGCTTCAATTCTAGGGTCTGACATAATCAATACGTCAAGATGGTGGCAGAAGAGGCTCCCAAGCCAGAGGTCATCCGTTCCATACATTTCTTCTTTTTCCTCTGTTTTGCTTTTTATTTCTTCTTTCCTCTTTTTCTCTTGACTTAACTCCATTCCTCAGACAGCATTGGTGGTGGGGAGTTGAGCTCATACAGACCTGATGGGCTCCCAGTCTCAAGCTCAAAGCAGACTCCTGGCCTTGAGGTGAAACCCAGTATGAACTCCCTGTTTTAGATGAAATGTAATGCTCATTTTATATTTTTTACTAATTTATACCTACGATTTTGTACCTAGGTTTCTTTGTAACTAAGATGGTGCTGGAAATGGTGACTTTGCGTGCTTTTCATCGCACTCCATTATCTCTGTACTTGAGTACATGCGACCATAAAACCTAATTCTAATTTTAGTCATCAGATGGATGATGATGCTGGGCTGAGAGATGGTAGAGTAGGATAAATTGGGTGGTGTGTTGTTTGGAGATCCATTAAGTGGTGGTTACTGTCAGGCTATGAAATTCCTCTGATTTTCCAAAAGGAAAAGCCATTAAGAAACGTCAGACTTGTAACTCAATGCACTGGAGGGACCATCATTTGGAGCGAGGCCCGTGTGTATCATTCGCAAGTCTGACTTCTGTTCCCTTGGGGGTTTTGGAAGCCTCCATTCACTGCTGGGTGCTTCAGCGCTCTCTGAAGGAAGGTGGGAGGGGGAGCCTGCTGTGTATTGACGGTGCCTGCGGGTCAGATAGTAGTCGTGGGCTGTTCTTACTGTCCTCACTAAGCAGGTGCCAACACCTGAGCTTCTCTGCTCTGTTTTTCAATGAATCAGCAAGCCCTATCATTTGTGATGGGGCCAGTTAACTTCAGTCGGCTAGTTTGCAGTACAAGCTGATGCTCATAGCGTGGGTTCGATTCCTGTACTGTTTGGGGTTACCATGACTGTCTCTTCTTTTCACCTGTGCCCCTCGCTTGAGGCATGGCGACCCTCGGTTAAAACATCACCAGCCATCGCTCACTTTGATGGGAGAGTATGACAATGGGAACTGTACCTTTCGATGAGGGGTCCTGGAGGCATTGTAAACCTGACCACTTCAAGGGTTGATGCCTGTTACATAAACCAAGCAGTGAGACTGGACAGGGAAGAATGCATTTTCACGCTCCCCACTCTGAATCAACCTTCCCCCCCACCCCCCCCCCCCACCCCACCAAACCCTAGAGGTTGTATTTGGGCAGTTGTTCCCCGTTAAGCTCTCATCTCCCGTTTTGTCAAGGGTCTCGGCAAGCCCTTAACTGGCTAAGCTGAGCACTGAATTCCCCTAGGATGGAACGAGATACCAGCTGCACACATGACCTGCTGATACCCCCAAATGCGACACTTGGAAGAAAGGGATGAGGCAATGCACCTCGAGCCGACAGCGCTGGGTTGAGGTCATGTCAAGCCTGCTGCTAATCAGCAAGCTGTCAGAATTTACTGTAACGTCAAGAATTTTCCCACCTCCAGATCCCATTCATGTTACACAGGAAATGAATCACGAGGGATATCGGGACAGGGACAGGGTTCAAATAAACATTCGCGGAAACCTCAGACACTGAAGGAAATTGGTCTGAACTTTTACCCTCTGCTTCCGAAGGATCCTGGGGGAAATTTGTGGCAAAGCAGACCCACAAACATTGGCTGAGTTTCTTTGCTTTCAGATTCTGCGCCCACCCCCCGCCCCAAACCTCTCTGTGTTTTGAGATTATAACAGGGGCTCCAGCCTGCTCAGAAAAGCTTTCAGTAACAGTTTATTGGCGGTGCTCTGGAAACAACTTTCTTCAACAAGGCAATGGTGGATCCTGCTGGATTGATCCCAAGGGGGTTTGTGCATCTTACGATTGTGGAGCAGCTAGGTGCTGTCCATGAACATGAGCTGACACAGACACACAAACACACACACTCACTCTCACTCACAAACACACACACACACACACACACACACACACAGTCCCAGTAAGGAGTGACTCGCTCCTTTGTATCCAGCGAGTACTGTAAATGCACCTCACTGAGACTCACACGGACTGAAATGCACCAGAAGGGCATTTCCGGGATGATCCTTCTCGTCTCTGGTCTCTGAAGCTGTGTTTTAGCTGAGCTGTCTCAGTACAAGCCATGTCTTGAAGTTCTGGGCTTTAGTTGCCTGATGGGCAGTGGCTTTATCAAGGAGAATCTTTCAGTCTGACAGTAGGGGAATGAACTTGTCCATGTCAGTGATCAGTGACAGTGGAATCACTCCGAACGAGTGATGGGGCACCGGATACTGGTTTCCTGCCAGTTTGGAGGAGAGGTTAGTTTGTCACTTAAACTTCTGGCAGCCTGGATCAGGCATGAAGTGAGGGTACAATGTCTCCTTAATGTTAGCTCCCTCCACTACTCTGACTCTAGCAGCATCTCAGGAGCACAAAAGCTGACGTTTTGGGCCTAGACCCCCCCCTCTCTGGTGAAGGGTCTAGGCCCGAAACGTCAGCTTTTGTGCTCCTGAGATGCTGCTTGGCCTGCTGTGTTCATCCAACTTCACACTATGTTATCTTGGATTCTCCAGCATCTGCAGTTCCCATTATCTCTGACCACTCCAACTCTGTTTGCTCCTTATCCTCTCCATATCAGCAAGCTGAAATTAATTCTGTTTGCTCACAACTTTGCACCCTGAGATGAGCACACGGTTTCTTACTTATACCAGCAAGAACCCCACTCATTCCTACAGCTGTAGTATCACTGATTTGCACTCTGTCTCAGCCCCTCTGCTGCTGGAAGAACACAGAAAGCCAGGCAGCACCTGGAGGAAAGGAGCAGTGAATGTTTTGGGTATTACCCTTCTTCAATATTTATTTCCCTGAGTTCTGGTCCCTATGCTTCTTTCTCCACAGTAAAAATTGACATGCAGTATTCATTTAATATCTCTCCCGTCTCCGGAGGTTCAACACAAAGATGTTAGTGATGGTCACAGCCTGACATTTATGTGGCGTGAATGTTACTTGCTACTTTCCCTTTCCTACCAAAGTACATAACCTCACACTTCCCCACATTGTACTCCACCTGCCAAGTCTTTCTGCAGGCTTCCCGCTTCCTCAACCCTACCTGTGCCTCCACCTCTCTTGGAGTCATCTGCAAACTTAGCAACTAGAACCCCAGTCCCTTTGTCCAGATCATTTGCGTATAATGTGAATAGCTGTGGCCCCAGCACGGGCCCCTGTGGAACTCCACTAGTCGCTAGCTGCCATCTTGAAAAAGGCCCCTTCACCCTGACTGTCTGCCTTCTGCCAGTCAGCCAAATCTCTGTTCATGCCAGTACCTTACCCCTAACACCATGGCCTATAATCTCGCTTAACAGTTTCCTGTGTGGCACCTTGTCAAAGGCCTTCTGGAAATCCTTTGGTCATTGTTGATATGACACTCAGATAAAGAAGATAACAACTATAGCAACAGTTTGATGATGTTGGGCGAAAAGAACTACAGACGCTCGATTGTAAAGGGACTACAATTTCTAACATTTTTCAGTCAGAGGGACAACTATTAGAAATCTAACATTTCCCAATTAGAAATTACTGGCTGCGCAGAGTATCTATATTTCTGGCTGCGTTTCCATCTCAGTAAATCAGTATGACCCAATTTATTTTCACTCCTGTCTGCTTGTTGACTTGTTTTTTTCACTGACCAGGTCCCCCTCCCACCTCTGCCACCCACAGACACTCAGACCACCGATAATGGATGACTTCATAAGCTGTCTTTTCGGGAAGAGGCCGGGGTCAAGGGTCAGAAGCCAAGCTTGTGAAGAAGTGTATTGCACAGCATGAAGAGAGACCAGTATTTATCTATTGCACAAACTGGGGTGTTTTTATGAGTCTAAGTTGGCCTGTTTTATGCAACAGCACTAAACTTCAGCCCCAGAGGAGATTCCTTTAATATTTCACCTGTGGGTTTAGCAAATTGTGTTTGTCAGGAAAATGCTGAAAACCTGAAACCATGGGACACAGGATGTCCTGCGAAGTGGAGGAAACAATTTACTCACACCTTGTACCAAACGGCATCATGAAAACCTTACTCAGTTTGCTTCCTTTGTGTAACTAAATCCCAATAAGTTTGGTGCCAGAATTTGGGATGTCTGCGCAGGGCTGGAATGGAACTTACAGTGGTAAGGATTCAGTTGTGCCCCATATAAGTGTGAACAAAATTGACAGGGCAAAGAAGGAGCTACTGCGCAGTCCATACGAAGAGGCAAATCAAGAAATGAGACTTTACTAATCTCAGGATTATTGATGAATGGAAAGTGCAGGAGGACGTGACAGGAGCAGCACCAGGCATGCCTAAAAATAAAGTTTCAACCTACTGAAGTTATCAAACAGGATCCCTCACAGGTTAAATAGTATAAGCAGCAAGTGATAGGCAAAACTAAGTGATTTCACAATCAACAGATCAGATCCAAGCTCTGCAGTCCTGTCACATCCAGTTGTGAATGGACAATTAAAAGATTCACTGACAAATAAGCTCCACTAATATTCCCATTCTCAAGAATGGAAGAGCCCGGTACATCAATCTAAAAATTCACGTTGAAGAATTTGCAGTGATCTAGCCAAGCTTCTCAAGAAGATGTTTCCTTTTCATGGGAGAAGCTAGAACCACAGTCACTGTCTGAAAATAGGCATTGTCCATTTAATGGACAGATGGGGTGACCTTTTGTTGTCACAGAGGTCTGTGAGTCTCTGGAACTGTCTTCCTCAAAAGGAGGTGGGAGGAAAGTCTTTGAATATTTTTAAGACAATGCTAGACAGGGGCTAGATACAGAAGAGGGTGAGCACCTACACTTGGTTCGCAATAAACAACTGCACCTCCCGATCGCGAACCATTTCAACTCCCCCTCGCATTCCTTAGATGGCATGTCCATCCTGGACCTCCTGCAATGCCACAACGATGCCACCCGTAGGTTGCAGGAACAGCAACTCATATTCCGCTTGGGAACCCTGAGGCCCAATGGTATCAATGTGGATTTCACAAGCTTCAAAATCTCCCCTCCCCATACTGCATCCCAAAACCAGCCCAGCTCATCCCTACCCCCCTAACCTGTTCGTCCTCTCACCTATCCCCTTGTCCCACCTCAAGTCGCACCCCCATTTCCTTCCTACTAACCTCATCCCTCCCCTTTGACCTGTCCGTCCTCCCTGGACTGACCTATCCCCTCCCAACCTCTCCACCTACACTCACCTCTACTGGCTCCATCCCCGCCTCTTTAACTTGTCTGTCTTCTCTTCACCTATCTTCTCCTCTATCCATCTATCCCTCTCTCTCCCTATTTATTTCTGAACCTGCTCCCCCCCCTTTTCTGATGAAGGGTCTAGGCCCAAAACATCAGCTTTTGTGCTCCTAAGATGCTGCTTGGCCTGCTGTGTTCATCCAGCTCTACACTTTGCTGTTGTAGTTGCTGTGTTTATGTGGTGAATCCAGTTTAGTTTCTGGTCAATGGTATCTTCCAGGATATTGATAGTGGGGGATTCAGTGTTGGTAACATTGTTGCATATGAAGAGATGATGGTTAGATTGACTTTTATTGGAGAAGGTCATTGCCTGACATTTGTGTGCTGCAAATGTTATTTGCCCAATCCTTTCAAATTAACCTTGAACTCACAACCTTTGGAATCAGGAATGAGACTACCTTTGAGTCCAGATGTTAACGAGAAAATGGCTCCTCCCACTCCATCCCATCAACATTCCTTTCCAATATGCATCCTGATCATTTCCTTCAGGTCGGTATTTCCTAAATTTTCCCTACCAGTTAAATGTTTGGACCTCCCATTCTTTTGCTCCTGTTTCGTATGAGCCTCTCTCTCTTATTGACCAATCTTTTGTTCATTTATTGACTTTGCACGTCCTTTCCTATAACTTATGCGCTTCATTCTCTAAACAACTACAGTTGTACTTGGCGTTTCTGAGAATAGCTTCTTTTGCAAACTTCACAATCTCTTCCTTGACAGCTTGATGCCTGTGTCTTACGATTCCTTAGAACCTGCATCCCAATCTTATTTCTATCACTCCCTCAGGAGATATTAAGGAAAATCAACACCTATTCAGGCACCTGTCCCTTTCAGTAATGAGTAAACATGTGCAAAAACCCCTCAACTTGCATTCCTCACAATGACCAAGCTGATCTCAGATTCTCCAGCATCAGCAGTTCCTTCCAGCTCTTAATCACAATGGACTTTGTTTATAGAATTTAAAGCTGTATCCTATACATTACCAATTCCAATCACTTCCCACTCTTTGCACAAATTCCTTCCCAGTTGATCCTTTCACTACAAAGGTCTTTCCAAATCTCTTCTCATTTCACAGAATTCCAGACCACTTCACAATTCTGTATCATTCCTAACCAGTGTTCCGTGGATTTTCACAAACCACTTCCCATTCACATGGCCTAAGCAAATGATTTGCTTACGTCTTATTGGTGACCTGAGTAAAACTGATTGCAAAATAGTTTGATAAAGATTAGACCAGCTAATCTGCAACTTAACTGAGTAAAGAGACCTGGCTTTGCTAAGATATCAGAACTTTGTCCCAATTGACAAAGGAATTGAACCCAAAAAGGCTGAGATCAATCGGAAGGGTGCAGCTTTTAGTGTCGAAAACAGTTGGCCTCAGAGATGCACCTCATCGCGAATCCTCAGTTTCTATCATTAGCCTCGTCACCTCCTCCTCCCTGAGTAACAGGTTGTGTGCAGTTAGAAGTGCCACCAAATAATTACAATGCCCAGTCCTCTGCTCTGATAAAAGGTTGTCAATCTGAAATGTTAATGCTGTTTCTGCGTGTTTTTTGGGTTTTCTTACACTCCTAAGCCTGGTAGTGGCCACCCAACTAGGACAATTGCTGGAGAATTCTCACATCCATCTTGGGCTGATTTAAATGCTTCTGGGATCGAAAGCGTCAAGCTCCTCAGAGTGATGATAACCCAGAATCTGTCTTGGTTTCCACGCCCACACTCCCCCTCACCCAACATTGATGTGATGATCAACAACAATGCCTCTTCCTCCTCTGGCGGCTCAGGAAATTTGGCATGTCCATAAGGACCCTCACCAACTTCTACACCTACACTATTGAATGCATACTGTCCGGGTGTATAACGGCCTGGTATGGCAACTGCTCTGACCAGGACCATAAGAAGCTATGGAGAGTTGTGAACACGGCCCAGTCCATCATACAAACCAACCTCCCATCCATTGACTTCATCTACGCTTCTCATTGCCTCGGAAAGTCAGCCAACGTCTCAAAGATCCCGCCCACCATGGTTATACTCTCTTCTGACCTCTTCTGACAGTCAGAAGATATGGAAACTTACATTCCAACAGGTTCAAAAACAGCTTGTTCCCTGCTGTTATTAGACCTCTGATTGGACCTCTCTGATTTCGAATCTAATGTTGACTTTATATGCCTTGCTCTGTCTAAACACTCTATGACCTATTTGTCCTTGTATGTTGTGATCTGCCCGTATTGCTCACTAAACAAAACTTTTCACTGTGACAACAATAAATTGTGAATCAAATCATAAGCTGTTTGATACACAAATTGGTTCCAAAGCTGTCATCAATCTCCTCGCCTGAAAGAAACCTGCTCTGGGAATGTTTTGAAGCTGGGCTACTTGGCTGAGAGCTTTTACTTCAGCAGAGTAAGAGGAATTGGGGACTAGAACAATTCCCCATCAAACAATAATCACCCCTGAGAGGAACAAAGGCAAAAGAAACTAGAGAAGCTTATAAAACCAGATAAAGTGAATGGCCAATGTCTTTTCCCTAGGGTAGGGTAGTCCAAATCTAAAGTTTAAAATGAGAAGGGAAAGATTTGAAATGGAGTTGACGGGCAATGTTTCTACACAGAGGGTGGTGCATATATGGAACAAACTGCCAGAGGAAGTGTTCGATGCAGGTACCATTACAACATTTGGATGCATACACGAATAGGAAAGTTTAGAGGGATATGGGACAAATGCAGGCAAGTGGGACTAGATGACTTTGGGAAACCTGATTGACTCTGACTGTCTCTCACAGCTGATGGTGGGATTAACTCACTTTGTAAAAAAAAAAGTAATGAAGTGTATTCAGAATAAAGATGCACAAGGCCTCAAACACCTGTGTTTGAATATTGCATTACTATCAAGGTGCCTATGATGCTTTGTGTGAATATAAGTTCTAACCAGTGTCTGGGCTAATAGATACTCCTCACAAACACTGTTAAGATAAAAAGTTATTTAATTGTTGGGTCAGGTTTTGTCTCAGAAAAATGTTTAGCCTCATGACTAAATTGGGGAGTGAATTTGAACAATGGTGCGTGTGCAGTTAGTTATAAAAATCTGGAATTTACTGCCTGAGAGTCCCAGCTCCTTCCAAATGTCTGACTCAATGTTTAAAAATGCTGAACCTCACAACCTTCCTGTATTGATCCCACAGCTATAATTAAACTCACCAGTCAGCCCATTTCAGTGTGTGCACTCTTTCAAGAGTGCGAAAGGTCTTATTTTCTTCTGAATAGCCTCTCTGGCTCCGAAAACTCTCCTTTAACTGTGTCACTGTATTACTCCTTCATAGCTTACCTACTGGCAATTTAAAAATACTCTGGCCTTTTCTTTCACACACACACTCTCTCTCTCTCTTCATTCAAACTTTGCTTCTCTCTCCTCATTTTGCTTTCCGTATTTGGTTTGGGAACAGCAGAGATCAAAGGAGGCTGAAATATTGGCCCACTCTAACAGCATTTGAAGTGCATGGTGTAAAGTGGTGTAGACAGATCTCTAAAAGAGTGAGAGACATCTTCAGGTTTTGCCCAAGAGTCTGAGACAAGAGAATGGAATGAAAAGTCTGGTTAGCTTCAGAGATTACTGTATTCCCTGCAGGATGTGTCCTCAAGTGAATAGGGACATTGAGTGGAATTGATGATAACTGATCCAACTCTCAAAAGACCACAAGAACATAAGAACTCGGAGCAGGAAAAGTCCATTCAGCCCCCCAAGCCTGCTCTACCTTTCAATGCAATAATGGCTGATCTCATCTCAGTTTCAACTCCACTTCCCTGCCCGAACCCATTTCTTTTCTGCCCACTGCTAACTAAAGATCAGTCCCTCTCTCCATATTAAAATTGTTCAGTGTCCTGGTGTCCACTGCACTCTGAGCTCGTGAATTTCACACATTTATCACCCTCTGAGAGAGGCAAACTCTCCTTTTAAATCTGCCACCCCTTATCTAAAACTGTGACCTCTCATTCCAGATTGCCCCACATGAGGAATCATCCTCTCCACGTCTAATTTGTCAATTCCTTGTAGCATCTTAAGGACTTCAATCAGATCTCTCCTCATTCTTCTAAACTCCAGAGTGTTTTGACCTAAACTACTCACACTCTCCTCCTAAGATAAGCCTTGCATCTTTGGAATCAAAGTAGCGAACATTCTCTGATTTGATTACAAATCCTCTCAAAGTAAGAGGGCCAAAACTGTGTACGGTACTCCCTGTACAGTCTCACTCATGCCTCATATTGTTGTACATTGAATTGAATTGAAGAGGACAGAGCAAAGTCTCTGAGGTTAAGGAGCCAATCACTTCTGATTTTATGGTAAGATAAATACGATGTTCTGTTACAAAAGAAACAACTCACAACATCTGGATTGGAGAAGCATTGGATCTGTTAGCTAAAACCTTCAGCAGCGCCTTTTCCCATCAGCCTTCCATTAAACCTACAGCAGGACATTGGGAGGCCTCTCTGACAATGTCCGACGCAGATATCCGAGATCCGGGACGTGGTAGATCTCTCAAATTCCAATCGATCAGCCATTCATTCGGTCTCCTCTAGTGAGGCAGACCAGCAAACTGGGTTTGACTTTAATCAGGACAGAGCCCGGTGCCACTTTCTGTTGAGTTAGACAGATACAATAGCAAAGATCTGCAGGGCCAGGTCCCAATTGGGGATTGGCAGTCATCCAACTGGAGTGTTTTAATTAAGACTGATTTGCAGACTCAATTTTGAAATGGGCTAAGATTCAGTTACGCTAATCCAGTAATTTAAAAGGCAATCAATAGATCCCTTATTAATTGCTTCATGCTGTAATCATGGGTTTACTGAGTTTTACCTTTCCAATACATTATTTGCATTATTACTTTTGCAGTAACACACCAAGGTTCCTTAGAAAGGACCTTCCAAATCTACTACCGCTGCTATCTTGAAATACAAAGATACATGGGGCTCCCATGCATCTGCAAGTTCTCCTCCAGGTTATTCACCATCCTCGCCTGGAAGTATATCATTTTTCCTTCACTGTCCCTGGGGTAAAATCCTGGAATTCCTTCCCCACCTACAGTTTGAGTGACCCTACAACCACATGGACTGCAGAGGTTCAAAAAGGTTGCTCACTAACACCTTCTCCAGGGCAATTAAGGATGAGCAATAAATGGGGATCCAGTCGGTGACACCCCCACATCCTACAAACTTGGTTTTAAAATGGAAGGTGGCCATTCAACCCATTGTTCCCGTGCTAACGCTTTGAATAATAGGCACACCGCTTCTCTTGGTCCCTCTTTCCCACTCTTAATCCAAAACCCTTCCATTTTTAAAACATTGAGTTTAATATTCATCCAGTCCCTTTTTGTTGAAACTGTCTCCACCTCCCTGTGTTCAATTGAGGTAATCAAGAGGACATTGGGCAATTATTTGGATAGAAACAATATAGACAGTTACAAGGAAAAAGCGGGAGATTGCCACTTTGTTAAAATGCTCATGTAGCCAGTGGTAGAGAAGATGGGCCAAATGGCCTCACATAACAATTCTATGACTCCCAGTGCATTTAAGATTGGACCGAAGTGCCACATTAAAGGACACCTCTCATGTGACCTCCAGTTTTTTTGCCAATTGCTTTAATTCTTTACTCTTTGTTGCTGCCCCTCCAACCAGTTAAACAGCATCTCCTCAGCAACTCAGCCAAAATTTTGGATGCCTTGATTAAGTCTCCGTAAGTCTTCCTTGTTCCAAGGTGTATAATTCCCAGTTTCTCCAGCACATTCAGAGATCTGAACTCGCTCATCCCTGGGTGCCATTCCAATAAAGCAGCTCTTTAACATCTCTGATCAGAGATAATGGGAAATGCAGATGCTGGAGAGTCCGAGATAACAAAGTGTGGAGCTGGATGAACACAGCAGGCCAAGCAACATCTTAAGGGTCTAGGCCCGAAACGTCAGCTTTTGTGCTCCTAAGATACTGCTTGGCCTGCTGTGTTCATCCAGCTCCACACTCTTTACCATCTCTGCTACAGTTTTTCTGCTCCAAGGTCGGGGGTATATGACAGGGAGATAGAAAGTCCTTCTCCCTCCCTGCTCTGGGGCTGCTTCAGGCCCAAGCCTTTCGGGTAGGTCCAGCTTTTCCTGTGAGTTGTCGGAAGTGGCGATGGTCAAGACACGGGGTGGCAAAGGACAGGGTGGGGAGGACCTGCCAATGATGAGGAACCATCTGTTATCACGGACTGCAGAGACTAACCGCAAAGCCTACAAATGTGGGCCCTGAGTAGGCCTTATTTAAAAAGAGGGAAGGCTGTGAGTTGGTTTTTCTCTCTGCTATCCACCTGCCCTGATGCTGAGCCTTGATTGAGACTGCCTTCCCAGGTAGAGCTACACTCAAATGCTCATAAGCTATTTGACCATGGAAGCATCACCATCACATTCGATCTTGTTGTCCCTCGCTCTCCCTCCTCCAGTCAGAATATCTGGGTGGTGACCTTATGAGTCTTCCTCGGTGCAGGTAAGGCCTGTTCTCTCCGACATGTTCCTTTTGATCCATTGCCTCAACCGGCTGGCCTGAACTAAAAAAAAACAAGCCGTCTTTGTTATACCTCGAGCAAGGATTCCTCCTTTTCTGCTTCCCTCCTGAGTGGATTTCCAACCCACAACACAGCACTGAGGTTGCACTGCAATGTCGGAGGCGCTTTCTTCGGCGAGATAGCCTGAAGCGAAAACTTCCCAGGTGGGCATTGTTGGGTGTCATGGCATGACTGGTGATGGTGGGCTGGAACTAGGTGCCATGCGTGGAGCCTAACCCCTTGTCTGTGCCCCCGCAAGGAGTCAGCATGTTGCTGAGAAACAGCAAGGTGGAGGATGTGGGGAGGGGGCTAAGAATAGAGCAACCAGGAGCAAAGCTGAGGGGGGACAGGGAGAGAAGCCTCAGACAGCTGGTGGCGAACAATCCCAGCAGACAGAGGTGAGGAGTTTGAGGAATGACTAGCCAATTCAGTCAAAGTCTAAAATGAGGAGAGGCTAATTAGGGAGGGAGACAATTGCCTATTATTCTTGGATGGCCAGTCACAAACCATTTGAATTTGACATTCCTGTCATCGTCCTGACAAGTGCGAAATGATAAATGACTCAGCAGCTTTTTTTCCTTTGCAGCAATGTTGCAAAATATTTAAACTCGCCGTTACATTTCTGGGCCGAATCATGCGACTTTTTATGCGACATCAAAAGGAAGGGGTGAATATGTAGATCTCCACAAGGAGACATCCCGTTGCAACCCCCCACCACCCCCCGCCGTGATCCATTCAATAAATGGAAAGCAGTCCGAATCTTCAAAGCTTTTTCCAGGTCTCCTCTCCTCTGTCCCAAACTAGTCATGTTATATGAAGGGGCAAAATTGTTCTGCTTAGAGCAGGACAAAAGTGAAGAGGAGAATTAAATGAGGTGTTTAGAAAGTTCATGGGCTCTGGTAGAGTAGTTGGGGTGAAGCTACTTCTGTTGATGGAGGGACCCAATATTATATCATTGGCAAGCGAACCAGAGCAGCCATGAGCAGAGCTGGTTTTACACATGGTGTAGTCTTGAGTGCAGGATCCTATAAGGGTCTCTACAGAGGGACTGTGGGGAGGTTTGTGGCAGAATTGAGCTATAA